>NC_053426.1:41316927-41550880 GCF_007990345.1 Gossypium hirsutum | reverse complement strand
GCATGAGTCACATAAAGAGGCATTGGCATGCACGAGTTTTTATTTCAACTTTGCCATGATGACCAAGTGATGAAACGATCTCTAATCTTGTTAACCAAGTTTATCCTTCATAAGCTCATTAATTAAGCACTCATGGAACAACATAATAAAGGCTCATAGGAGTTAGCCGAACTAGCAGCATGCATAAGAACATTTATCCAAGACATCAATGCATATTCAGAAGAACATCACTCATTTCCCGAACATGGACAAGAACATCATTGGACATTTTTCTAGAAGTTTCATGTTTTAATTAGGTACATTACTTAATTGTTAAGTTCATGAATGGACTATTCGGCTAGCATAAGATACTAGTAATAGTTGGTTATTTTCATTGTAAAGACTTTTGTAAATTTTTGATAACTATTGTTCTTGTGAGGTTACCTCCTCTCTTCTTCGTTCGAGTCTCGAAGCGACTTATCTAGCTTGCTAGTGGTGTCAATCCGAACTCCATTAACTTATCACCGATCGTGTGGCGTTCAACCATATTTTTATACCTTTGTTCTTACTCTATTAGGTAACGGGTCAAGGTCCGCTTCTATCCTTCATCAAAATTCACCTTAAGCAATATAAGTCCCGGGGCAATACTTTACATAGTATTGATCGTTCTTAATACTTAGTTCATTTTTTTTCATCTCCATCCTATTTATTAAATATAAACTTTATTTCTTTTCTTATTAAACCGAACCTACAAATATCCGAATTTAGCCTATCTTTTGAACCCTTTTAAAAGTCTTCCGCTTAAACTGAAAACAATCTTCATCTTAAAACAATTTCGAACGAACTTCTCGTCGACGATCGGGCAACTTAAGTGAATCGACTCAATCAACCTGGGCCGGATCACATCATAATTGTGCCAAGAACATAATGTTCCTAAAACGTTTGGCCACCTCAAATTGTATTCGCAAGTCGTTATGCTTACAAAAGGACTTTGTGCAACAATTCAAAGATTGCGGACAACCATCATAATCAAATAATCGAAATGATAAATATTGTTTAAGATTTTGTGTATCTAAGCATGGCGGTCATCTTTTGGTCATCATATAATCATTAAACTCACCAACATCACATGTACGAAGAGTCATCCTATCATCAACCAAAACAATTAGATCATCATCGACAATGCTTTCGTCATTATTCGAACAAAGTAGAGAAGTATTAAAATTTTCAAAATCCATACCTTACTTATCTTTATGAGCAGAAAAGCAAAGATTAGTTTTACCTTTTCCAACCATCACAAACCTTCTCTCTTCAGGGTTATAACGTAGTCGAAACACAGGATTTGAGTCAACCTGAAAAAAGGTAGAAACAAGGAATCATCGATTAATCAAAACACTTTTCTTTCCCTCACTCACTTTTCTTTGATTTTCCTTTTCTCTCACTTTGCTCTTATTTTTATCACAATTCTCTTTTTTTTCTCTCGTATTTTCTTCTTTTTCATTTTTACTTTCTTTTTTCTCTCTCATACACCCCAAGGATTGTTTTAATCATTGTTGATCCTCCAAGACTTGCTTTGGTGTGAGGGGCGCCAAAGTAAAGTTTCAGCCTTGATACTTGAAGGAATATTGATTCACAAACCCATCATGCTTAACTCTTCGATCAAACTGCGATGGTCTTCCAAGCAATATGATATAGGGTTGCGCGCGGACCAAGATCGAGTTGCCAAGTCACGAGAAACTCCTACGAAAGGTCCTAGACAAATAGACCTGAAAACAGAAACAAAGATTAAGATTAAACCCAAATCAGATTTGAATTTAAAATTCCCAAATTCAATTAAAAGAGCAGCAAGAAGAAAAGAAATAGAATCGATGAATCAAACGAAATTGAGAAGAAAGAAAAGATGTGAATCTGCCAAGGAATTGATTCGGCCAAGAATACCCAATTTCCAGCAATCAATTGATTCCCAAATTGAAAGAGATCCAATCGGCCAAACCCTAGGAATTGGGGGTTTTTTGAGAATGACTCTTTGATGCCAATGAATGATGATTTAATTCGATTCTTTGAGTCGAATATGGCTGGAAAGACACAAGAAGAACAGCAAACAAATGAGATAAAGAATTGGCATAAGTAGGAATAAAGAAATAAAACGAAACAGCAAGAAATAAAGAAAAGTCCTAACAACCCTTGAATTCCCGAAAGAATTCACAAATTCCTTCAAACGGCTCTAGTCTCCCCTCCAAAGAATATCGATGGCAAGAAGAAGGTTGAAGATGGCTCCCACAATCAAAAGATTGTTAAAACAACTTCTAAAGAAAACTCAAGAGAGAATTCTTGGAGAAAACCCCAAAGAAAATTCTGCACTCAACAAATCTGAAATTTGATAGAAAAAATAATAATAAGATGTTTTTACAAAGGGTGGCTGGCCAATGCTTATATAGGCCTCCAGCAAATCCTAATCTCACAAGTAACTAATAAAAAAAATTAAACCTAATTAATAAAATAACAAGGTAAATTCGGCCATGCACTTATATGGGCTGTTTTGGGCCGAATTTTACATGTAATGCTCCTAAAGATTAAAAAATTAAACTAAACAAGTAAGATGTTTACAAATTGGGCCCTTTGACATTTTGGCCTGATTTTCAACTAAGTATGAAGAAATTTCTTGATTGGGCTGGATTTTGGTTATTGGGCCTCGCCTTCAAGAATTTGGGCTCGTGATCCATCTCCTACCAAAATTGGGTCATTGACGCTCGTAATGGAGATCCAATGCATGTTGGCTGCAAGATTTGGTTTCTTGGACCAAGATTTCCAAGATTTGAAATCTTGATTTTCTTGATTCTTGAAATCTCTTCGAACAGCATAATTGGGCCAAGATTCGGTTTCTTGATTTTCTTGAAAACAAGAAAGTGAATCTTGATTTTCTTGATTTGAGCCCATCACCTTCTTGAGCTTGGGTTGGGCCTTTGTGACTCGTATCACAATATATGGCCCGTGATACGAGCACGCCCCGCGAACTTCATCGAGCAAGTCTGTCAAGCCGAGCATTGACATGTTGGCAAGCTGATCCCAGCTCGTTTCCAGCTCCACGAGCTCCGTCTAGCTCAAATCTAGCTTATTCAAGCTCGATCCAACTTGCCTGAGCTAAACCGAGCTCACTCCTAGCTCATATTTAGCTCACGAGCTAAACCTTAGCTCAACTTCAGCTTAGGAGTTTAGCCTCAGCTCAACTTTAGCTCACGAGCTAAAACTTAGCTCATTTTAGTTTAAACTCGGTTTTGTCTTTAATACATTAAATAAAATTTGCACATATTCATTTAAGCATTAAACTTGTCTTATATTAATATTTGTTATTAATATATCATTGTCATTATATAAATTGATTATGTTCACATAGTCGAATTAATGCATGACATTAATGTGTTCACATCATGCCGAATTTATGAGTGTTCATGAGATGTCTTAATGACTTGTTTATTTCATGTAGGTACATTCCTTTGGACGGTACAATGTATGAATGAAGAAACATCTCTTTTGGGCATTCCACACTCATGAATGAAGAAGTATTAAATGCTGGTGCATGTACGGCTAGATGCAATGTTTCTACAAATTCATGCATGTGTCGAATGCATGTATGGACATTAAAGGCTAGTCCATGAATGGATCAAATGCATGGGATGATAGAATGCATGAATGGCTTAAGTGCATGTATGGTGGCTGTCTCTTAACTTTCCAAGGCACTTATTCGGCCAAGAAGTAGCTGCTAACTAATTCTATGTTGACCATAGAGCTCCTTGAGCATGTTCACACTTTGAATTGACCTATAGGCTACTACACATGCATGGATGGGTTCAAGAACGTCCAAGGGAAGGAATTAACTCAATAATTCAACACACTGATTGAATTAAGTGCATGCACAAAGGGGAGAACGAATTTACTAGGTTCATGCTACCATTTATGAACTTACATGCCATTAAAGTGTTTAATTATGAAGATACATGGTCCATACAAGTGCATGAACGTCCCAAGGAGATGAATGCAACCTTTTGGTGCACATACAAGTCACTTGAAGCCTTTCTTTATGACTAAGCATTCATGCACAAACTAAGGGGGAAGAAAGTGTCCATTCAGCTAGTGCATGAATCTGCCGAATTTATGAACTATTTTAATACATTAGTGTGAACGTTTTTATTATTGTGTGAACACCTAGATGCCGAATTTGAATGGTCATCTATGTGCCTATAAATATTTGTTTTCTTTCATTTGTAAAGGATTTTTGACTTTTGATCATTTGAATGAACTTTGTTCAAAGAGTGAGTTTTCTCCTCTCTAAATTCGTACGAGTTTCGATCTGACTTATCTAGCGTGCTAGTGGCGTCTATCATTCTCTTTTGAACTTATCACCTTGCTTTGGTGTGGCGTTCAACCCTTCTACAATTCCGCAATCCCACCTTGAACCGAATAGAAATCGGGGTGACACTTTTTAGTGTTGAATCGTTTCTGGTGTTTAAGCTCATTTATCCATTCCACCGACTATCCTAGATTTTACCCAACTATAATATCTTTTTACAAAACCGAGCCTTCATTTATCAACTTCCATTTTTCTTATTTTTATACTTAAATCGAGCCTACTACCCTTATAAATTTACCATCACCTTAGCCAACCTTTAAAACCATTTGAAAGCTTCCGCATCTTTAGCCTTATTTCATCCTATTTCCGATAACTCAACTATTCCTCGTCGACGATCGGGCAATCAAGTGAATCGACTCAATCAACCGAGCCGGATCACATCATTTGGTATCAGAGCTACTAAAACGAGGAATGCCGATGTTCGTACCAAGCTCGGAGTAGGTTCGTAACGAAAAAAAAATAAAAAAAGGAAGTCAAAAAAAAAATCAAAAAAAAATTTTTTGAGTTGGAATTTAATTTTTTTTCTCTTCCTTGTATTTTGTTTACTATTGTATTGGATTTTAAAAAAAAGGAGAAGAAATTCAGAAAAAAAAATTCAAAAAAAAAATCGAAAAAAGAAAAAAAAATGACAAAAAAAATCGAGTTAAAAAAAAAGAAGAAAAAAAACAAAAGTGAAAAGTCTTGTGAGTTTTATTTTGTTTATTTTTTTGTTGCTTCTGAGCATCCATTCATTTTACCATTCCCTCTACCCCCCAAACGCCACACATACTTTGATTTTTATTTTTCTTTGTTTAGCCTACCCTACACCCGACGTTATCCCTTGTAACCCATTTGAAGCCGACCCTCTAAGCCGCAATAAGTCTTCTTGAAACAAAATACGAATTCACGAGAGTGAGACGAGCGGAAAAAGGCACGAGTGGTGAGTACATTAGAGCGAGCAAAAGCCATTAGACAAGTGTAAACACGAGTGGAGTGTTATCCAATTTTCTTTCCGAGCGAAATTGTGAGGTTTGTGGTGAGGTACTTCATTTTTTTATTTTGTTTTGTGATCTAACATTTTCTTTTTAGCAACAAAAATCATGTCATACGAAGAGTTCACCGAATCGGAATACCAATATTTGGTTCAAGAAAAGCAAAGAATGGCGACTAAACGAGACCAAAGTGATCGAGTTTCTTCAAGTCGTAAAACGGAACCAAGAACCCCACGGAGATATACCCCCGACTACTACTTAAGAAAAGTTCCTATCGTGATTCCTTTTCGCCATCTACTTCGAGACAAAGAGATTTATACTATGACGCATATTCATCAGCGAATTCGAGAAGTGACTTCGATCGAAAGTCCTTTTCATCAAGAAATTTGAGAAGACGAGAAGCCGATTACGATTTTGATTCATTCCAAGATGGCGTTCGAAGAGAAAGACATACTCCTACTAGATCTTCAAAGAAATCTTACCCGGAGTATTCTTCACGAAGTTTTGATTGTGAATCATATGCAAATAGTTCTTCATCTTTCGAACAAGATTTGTATTCTCATCGTTCTTTTGTACATTCTTGTAAAGAGAAAACAAAGAAAAGAAAAGAAAAAGAAAAAGCAAGAGAAGAAAAAGAAAATGAAATAAAAAGAAAAGAGAGGCAAGAGGCAAGTAAGAGAGAAAATGAGCGAATCTTGAGAGAACTTGAAAAAGCCTTTGAAAAAGCCTTTGAAAAGCAAAAAGAAAATGAAAAAGGAAATGAAAAGAAATTTGAGAGTGAAAAAGAAGATGAAAAAGAAATTGAAACAAAAGAAACGAGTGATCCAGAAGAAAAAGAATCGAGTGAGAAAACAAGTGAGCAAGTGAGGATTATTTCCACTAACCCACCAGTTCGATCTTCTTGTGAGTTAACTTTTCAGGTTCCTAGAAGTTTGTGCGACCAATTCCATCTACATTACCTTCCAAACGAGAGGTGTTTTAGGTTGTTCGAAAAAGGTAAGTTCGCGAATGACTACCACCCACTTGCGATTGAAGGTAAGGAAGGTAAGGATTCTTTGTTTATCGAATCAAAGTCACTTGATTTGGATAATTTTTGTTCACTTACTGTTGTTAACGATTTTGTTTTAAAAGGTGCCATATACAGTTTTTTTTTATGACGATTACTACATTGGCAAATTTGTTGACAACATTGGATTAGTTTTCCCTAAGCAAATTTTGAACATGTTTGATCAAAGTCTGTCACGTAAAAATTCTCATGTGTTTGACCCTGCAAACTTTTTGAACTTATGTGTTAAATCTTTATGTTTAAATATGCCTGCTCAATTAATTTGTGATAAATCTGCCTGTTTGAAAAGTTGCATGTTCGTTAAAAATTCTTTGTTTGGCATCCATGTTAAAAGATCTTCGGATGATATGTGCAATTGTGTTCTTCATGAACAATCTTTGAGTTTTTGTGTGAAATTTCCATGTAGTGATTTGCATTCCCGATTAATACTCTTGAAGTATGAACCTTTGCATTTTGGTATGCTCGGTTTTGTCAAATCAACATGTGTGTTTAAACTAGTGAAATATAATTCGTGTGGTGAGTTGATTATATCTTCTTCTAATATGTTGCTTGTTGGAATTCCTAATCAAGTTCGTGTGTTCAAGCCTGGTATTTGCTACATGAATTCATTTTATGGAAACATTAAGCGCTTTGCATCATTTACATTGAAATTATGTTTGCTTGAAGTTCGAATTTTTGATAAGAAGGTGAAATTCAATGATTTGGGTTTCAATTTTGATTCATTTATTAATCACCTTGTTTGGCCACATTTGAAATTTTCGTTTCATTTCGAAAAGGTAAGGCCAACCTATGTTTTTGGAATTGAATCAAATTTCCATGGTAACTTTCCTTTTCCATTTAAGTCCATAGTTTTTGATAATACTAACCCGTCTTATTTTTGTGAATTCCACCCCTCGAGGAGCAAGACATGTCATGGTGCGTCACCACCTATTCAAATTTATCGAAGTAATAGGTTTGTCTTACGTTATCTATCCAAAGAGAGAAGATTCATTTTGACTGAGAAAGGTAAACCCAATCCTCAATTTTCTTCTCTTCATATTCGTCAAGGTAAGTCATCTGAAAATTTTCAAATATCTTTGCTCACTTCGATTGAAGTTGAAAATTCCATTGATTGGTTGTTTGGAAATTATTTATACTTTGATGTGATGGATTTTTCCTTTTGGAATTGTGATGATGTGATTATTACGTTGGAATTTGGAGACTCCCCTTATGTTGTTCAAAAACGAAAGGAAGAATTAGCATACCTTTGGCCAGGGCATACCTTGCATGAGCAAGACAAAGGACCAAATGAGTTACTATATTCGATTAAAGAAATTAAAATGTTTTGGATGAGGAATAATGTGTTTAAGTGCCTACCATCGTTTTTAACCAATTATCCCTTGATCCAACTTAGTTTTCATGCTTGTAACGATGGTCTAACGAAACTCTTTGATAAATTTATGTATGCTTACTTTGTCCAATTGAGATTTTTGGCATATGTTCGATTGAATGAATACTTTATGAACTATCGAACACATTTGAATTTGACTCCTTTGAGTTTCTTTTTATTGGCTGTGGTAAGAATTTTTCAGGTTTGTGTGACATCTTCCATCCCATTTGACCGAGGAAAACCATGCATGAGTCAAAGTTCTCCCATGGACAAACGGCTCGACTTGAGGACAAGTCGCCTAAAAGAGGGGGGAATGATACGAGCACGCCCCGCGAACTTCATCGAGCAAGTCTGTCAAGCCGAGCATTGACATGTTGGCAAGCTGATCCCAGCTCGTTTCCAGCTCCACGAGCTCCGTCTAGCTCAAATCTAGCTTATTCAAGCTCGATCCAACTTGCCTGAGCTAAACCGAGCTCACTCCTAGCTCATATTTAGCTCACGAGCTAAACCTTAGCTCAACTTCAGCTTAGGAGTTTAGCCTCAGCTCAACTTTAGCTCACGAGCTAAAACTTAGCTCATTTTAGTTTAAACTCGATTTTGTCTTTAATACATTAAATAAAATTTGCACATATTCATTTAAGCATTAAACTTGTCTTATATTAATATTTGTTATTAATATATCATTGTCATTATATAAATTGATTATGTTCACATAGTCGAATTAATGCATGACATTAATGTGTTCACATCATGCCGAATTTATGAGTGTTCATGAGATGTCTTAATGACTTGTTTATTTCATGTAGGTACATTCCTTTGGACGGTACAATGTATGAATGAAGAAACATCTCTTTTGGGCATTCCACACTCATGAATGAAGAAGTATTAAATGCTGGTGCATGTACGGCTAGATGCAATGTTTCTACAAATTCATGCATGTGTCGAATGCATGTATGGACATTAAAGGCTAGTCCATGAATGGATCAAATGCATGGGATGATAGAATGCATGAATGGCTTAAGTGCATGTATGGTGGCTGTCTCTTAACTTTCCAAGGCACTTATTCGGCCAAGAAGTAGCTGCTAACTAATTCTATGTTGACCATAGAGCTCCTTGAGCATGTTCACACTTTGAATTGACCTATAGGCTACTACACATGCATGGATGGGTTCAAGAACGTCCAAGGGAAGGAATTAACTTAATAATTCAACACACTGATTGAATTAAGTGCATGCACAAAGGGGAGAACGAATTTACTAGGTTCATGCTACCATTTATGAACTTACATGCCATTAAAGTGTTTAATTATGAAGATACATGGTCCATACAAGTGCATGAACGTCCCAAGGAGATGAATGCAACCTTTTGGTGCACATACAAGTCACTTGAAGCCTTTCTTTATGACTAAGCATTCATGCACAAACTAAGGGGGAAGAAAGTGTCCATTCAGCTAGTGCATGAATCTGTCGAATTTATGAACTATTTTAATACATTAGTGTGAACGTTTTTATTATTGTGTGAACACCTAGATGCCGAATTTGAATGGTCATCTATGTGCCTATAAATATTTGTTTTCTTTCATTTGTAAAGGATTTTTGACTTTTGATCATTTGAATGAACTTTGTTCAAAGAGTGAGTTTTCTCCTCTCTAAATTCGTACGAGTTTCGATCTGACTTATCTAGCGTGCTAGTGGCGTCTATCGTTCTCTTTTGAACTTATCACCTTGCTTTGGTGTGGCGTTCAACCCTTCTACAATTCCGCAATCCCACCTTGAACCGAATAGAAATCGGGGTGACACTTTTTAGTGTTGAATCGTTTCTGGTGTTTAAGCTCATTTATCCATTCCACCGACTATCCTAGATTTTACCCAACTATAATATCTTTTTACAAAACCGAGCCTTCATTTATCAACTTCCATTTTTCTTATTTTTATACTTAAATCGAGCCTACTACCCTTATAAATTTACCATCACCTTAGCCAACCTTTAAAACCATTTGAAAGCTTCCGCATCTTTAGCCTTATTTCATCCTATTTCCGATAACTCAACTATTCCTCGTCGACGATCGGGCAATCAAGTGAATCGACTCAATCAACCGAGCCGGATCACATCAGCCCGCATGCATTGGCACTACATCACAAAGAACTTCGTCTTGATATTTTCCAATTGAAAATGGAACAAGGACTTGCTTGGTTACTGATGTGAGCTTGCCTACGAACCAAATGGAGAACGAACAAGAAGCCATTAAGCTGCCCATTGGTCCAATAACGCGAGCTAGAGCTAGACGATTCAAAGATGCTATTTTAGCAATGGTGGAACGGGTTGAGGAAAATGATAGCAAGGAGTTTAAAAACGAGCTGAACATATTCAACTTCTTTGAAGCTGAATTTCGTTCTAGCTAATTAATTTGCTGCTGGAATTTTAGACCATTTAAATAAGCATTTAAATAAGTTTCATTACAGCTTTTAAATATGTCTTAATTTATTACAAGTGTTTAATATGTTGATTTGGTTGAATTAAAGGTGTCTAGATGTCATTTAATTTGTTTGAATATATTACATGAATTAACTATGTTCAGCCGAATTAATGTGTCTTGTTTAGTACATATTTAATTCGGCTTAATGTTAATTAGTATGTTCATATTATGTTTTAAATTAATTCAGCTGAATTGAGTTAAATTAATGAGGTTCATTTGTTTTATTTAGGTTCAGCCGAATGTGGAAGATGCATGGGAAAGGTTGGCCGAATGTGGTGTGCAAGATGCATGCATGTTGGATTCAATGCACCTAATGATACATGCATGAACTACATTAAAAATGGTGTGCTGATTATTGAAGTTCTCTAAGTGACCATTCGGCTAAAGAGATAGTTTTTCAAGCTGCCATTATTTCCTTCACATTGCTGGATACATTTTGGCCATTCGGTTCTTGGTGTTCACATTTTAAGGCTCTTCAAAACCGTCCATTCACACCTAATGTGGCTGTTCAAGTGCCCTCTTTATTATTGATAATTTTTCAGCAAGAGTTGCCTATTGAATGATCATTTAAGCTCATCAGCTGAATGTAGCTGCTACATGCATTCCCAAGATTCATTTGCTTAATATGAAAGCTTCATGTATGGTCACCATTCAGCCGAACCTACATTGGCCATTTTTGTTCAATGTTTGCTTAGAAACTAAGTCTAGAATATGTCCATTCGGCTACTAGGCATTAGGCTATAAATAGTTACTCATTTTCTTGTAAAAGGACTTTTGACAAATTTCTGAAAGAAATATCATTTTAGTGAGGCAATTCACTCTCTTTACTCTCCAAAGCTCTAATTGACTTATCTTCAACAAGTGGCGTCAATCTGACTTTGTTTCGAACTTATCACCATTGGTGTGGCGTTCTTCATACCGTAGGTTCCTATTTTGCTAAATAGAGGGTCTCGATTTTATCCCAAATCCTTTCTTTCTTTGAAACCTTAAGCCCCGGGTCCTTATTTGCTAATAAGGGTTCGACTTGTTTTCATTGAAATATCCAGCAAACAACACTCCATCAACTCCCTTGTTTCCCAAAGCCATTTAATTTTAAACACCAAGACTTGAATTTATTTCAAGGCCGACACTACCTACTTTCGATCGGGAAATATTACGACTCGTTATTTCATACGAAACGAGCTCGTATCAGTTGGTATCAGAGCTGGTTAATTTAGGTACGTAAATTGTAGATTCAAAAAAAAATCGAAAAAAAATCGAAAAAAAAATTGAAAAAAAAATTTGAAAAAAAAATTGCATACGGTCTAGGTGCGGACGAAAAGAACGTGAAAGATCCGTAAAAAAAAAGTCTGGAGACACGTCAACAAAATTTTTTCTAAAATCACATTCTACACTCCTTTATACCCATTTTAGTGAATTTTCACGCTATTAAAAAAATTCCCAATTAGTGAATCTATTTTATACGCCACATCTTAAGCCTTTCTTTCTTTCGAGCCTACCCTAAACCCTACGACTTTCCCTTGCAAACCCCTTGAAGCCGACCCACAAGTGTGGATAAATCTAAGTAGCTTTTCAGAATATCGAGAGTTGGATTTGAGAGGTAAAAGGCAAGAGAGTACATCAAGATAAAAGCCGAAAATAGAGTGAAACACGAGAGGAGTGAATTCTTTTCTTGTGAGTGAATTGTGAGGTTTTTTTTTTGGTGAGGATATTTTCTTAATTTTAATCATTATGTCAAGGAGCCCGGAACGACGAGCAACAAGTGGAGGAGCCTCGAATGCCGCTGGTGGAGGAGTTAATCTTCAACCAAGGAGAAACGTTCCCGGAGGCGGAGTGCCCGATCTACAAGTTCAAGCAATCGTGCGAGAAATTTCTCGTTTGTTCCAACCTCAATTTGATTCCCTTTATGAACGAATGGAACAAATGGAGGAACGAAGCCAACGTGCGAACACCCCTCCTATTCCGAGAAGAGAGCGAGAACGTCCATGGCAACATGCAAATGATCTATATGAAGCAAGTGACGTTGAAAGTGATCGAGCTTCACGACAAAGTGCAAGGCGACAAGGCCAACGAGCACGGGGACCAAGAGATCGAGAGAGGACCGATGATGATTTAAAAAACATTAAAATGGCGATTCCTACTTTTCAAGGAAGGTCGGATCCCGAGGCCTATCTTGAATGGGAGAAGAAGGTGGAGTTAGTTTTCGAGTGCCACAATTACTCGGAAAGCAAGAAGGTAAAGTTAGCTGCTATAGAATTCTCCGAATACGCCATAATATGGTGGGATCAACTCACGATGAGCCGAAGACGCAATGGCGAACGTCCCATGTCTACATGGGCGGAAATGAAAGCCATAATGAGAAAGCGATTCATTCCTGCTTACTATCACCGGGAGTTGTATCAAAAGCTCCAAAGCTTAACTCAAGGCCAACGAAGCGTGGAGGATTACTACAAGGAAATGGAAGTGGCCATGATCCACGCCGATGTGGAGGAAGATCGAGAAGCCACCATGGCTCGATTTCTTGCCGGCCTTAACCGAGATATTGCAAATATTGTGGAGCTACACCATTATGTCGAGGTCATTGATATGGTCCATATGGCCATAAAGGTTGAAAAACAATTAAAGAGAAAAGGTACGTTCCGTTCTTTCCCTAATTGATACGAGTCACAAAAGCCCAAATTCTTGAGGGCAAGGCCCATAAGAAGATTCCAAGCCCAATCAAGAAATCCACCCATACTTAGTTGAAAATCAGGCCAAATTGTCAAAGTGGCCCAAGTTGTAAAGTTTTATTTTTATTTATTTATTTATTTTACTTAGTTTAAATGTTTATCCAAGAGTCCCAAATAAAAGACCCTTGGCCGAATTTCCATATTAAAATAATTAGGAGTTTTTTTTTTAGTTTTAGTTTTAGTGTTCTAATTAAATTAGGAAAACATTTGAAAGGCCTATTTATATGGCTTGGCCAACCACCCTACATTACAATTACATTGAAAATTTCAGATTTGATTTGAGTGAAAATTCTCTTTGAGTTCTTCAAGGATTTTCTCTTGAGTTTTCTTTAGAAGTTGTTTTAACAATCTTTTTGATTGTGGGAGCCATCTTCAACCTTCTTCTTGCCATTGATATTCTTTGGAGGGGAGATTAGAGCCGTTTGAAGGGAGTTGTGAGATCTTTCGAGATTTCAAGGCTTCTTAGGACTTATCTTTTAATTTCTTACTGTCAATTCTTTCTTTATTTCTGCTTGTGCCGAATCTTTATCTAATTTATTTTCTGTTCTTATTGTGTTTTCAGCCTTTTTCTATCTTAAGGAATTAGCCCAAAAATCCCCAATTTCTAGGGTTCTTGCCGATTCATCCATACTCTTTTTGGGAGAAATTAGATTGCCGAAATTTGGGGAAAACTATCTGGGTGTTCAATTGGGCAGAATCGCAATCTCTTCTAGGGTTTCAAGATTCCTTATTAACACTTATTTCTATTCTCTATTTGATTCTTTACTGTTTTGGGGATTTTATTTCAGATCTGAAAATTCAAAAATCTAATCTTTTAATTTTCTGTTTCGTTTCAGACCTAATTGTTTAGGGTTTTCGTAGGAGTTTCTCGTGACTTGGCAACTCGATCTTGGTCCGCGCGCAACCCCGTATCATTTGGTATCAGATTTTGGGCGTTTTGGGTGTTCTTGGTTGATTTCTAAACTGATCTCTATTTTTTAAAGCATAAACAGCAGTTTTACCTAGAAAAATTGTTCAAAAAAAATTCATTTGAGTGGGTAAACGTTGTCCTATTGATCTGAAATTTTACATACATGTTTTTGGAACTGTGCTTGAATATAAAAAAATTATTCCCGCAAAAAAATCAGTCAAAAAAGTCAAAAAAATCAAAAAATACGAAATTCAATAAAAATTTAAAAACAGATTCAGCGGGTTGAATTTGGTGCCCAAAATTTCCAGATCAAAAATTCAATATATAAGGACACTCCAGATTTAATTTCGTGATTTTTGGAGATCGGGAACACCTCAAACGAAGTTGTCAAGTTACTCCGCAGTTTTTCGGGTTTTCTGTTTTCAGCAATTTTTATTGATTCTTAGCTGTAGGTTTTCATTTGTTTGCTTTTTATTCTCCTTTTACAATATCTAACACCTTCTTGTTTCTTGTGTTAGTAGGATTTAAACGTGTGCACAATCCTTCCTCGGTGCAACACGAATCACTTGGTGTCTCGTCAGTTTTTGGCATCCTAGTGCAAATTAGGATTCTTTGGTAGTTTGGTTCACACTCTCTAATTGGTTGATATAAACTCTGATAAAGAACTCACAAGATTGAATTCGACCTCATTGAGAATTTGATTTTTCTTTTTGAGTGATTAATGGTGAGGTTTGCTAACTTTTATTTTTGAGTGTTGAGTGTTTATTTTTTACAGTTTTGAAGATGTCTAAAGGTGATAATAATGATGCACTTATGAAAGTCCAACAACAGTTAGACGGACATACTGCTGCAATCACACAAATAAATGCTACACTTCAAGCATTGAATACTACTTTGAATGAGGTACGAGTGAATCAAAAACATCAATATCGAGATCCAATTAAGGAAGATAGGGATAACCAGCCCCATAGGTGCAGCCCTCAACGTGTCCCTAGAATGGATGATGATTTTTATGATCGTGGACAATCATCTTTGGCAAAACCAAAGAGCGAGCAGCAACGAGAACATCTCTTTCATACTCGCTGCCATGTACAAGGTAAGCTTTGTAGAGTTATTATTGATGGTGAAAGTTGCTCAAACATAGCCAGCACGACGATGGTGGAAAAGCTTTGCTTAACCACTACCAAGCATCCACAACCTTATCAACTACAAGGGCTTAGCAACGAAGGCCAATTTAGGGTCACTCAACAAGTGCGCATCGCCTTTTCTATCGGTAAGTATCAAGACGAAGTTGTGTGCGACGTAATGCCTATTCAAGCCTGCCATTTGTTGCTAGGAGAACCATGGCAACTGGATCGAAAAGTCACTCACGATGGTCGTACCAATAGGTATTCTTTCAAGCATCAAGGAAAGAAACTCACCTTAGTGCCGCTCACTCCGGAAAAAGTCCATGAGGACCAAATCAAACTGAAAAATTCTGTTAAAACAAGTGAGGAAAAAGAAAAGAGAATGAAAAAGAGCAAAAAGAGATTGAGAGTGAAAAAGAAATTGAAGAAAGAAGAGAAAATGAATTAGAAAAAGAAACAAAAGAAAAAGACGTGGAAAGGGTAGTGAGGAATGTTTCCACTAACCAAGATATGAATTTTTCTTGTGTTGCTACTTTTCAGGTTCCCGAAAGATCGAAAGATAACTTTCAACTTCAATACCTCTCAAATGAAAGACGCTTTCATACGATCAACTTAGGCAAAGATGAAATCACACTACATGATCCCGAAGGTAAGCGAGGTAAGGAAATTTTAGAAACCGAGTCCAGTGCAGATTTGAAAATTATTGATAAAACTTTTGGTGACTTAGTTCTTAAAAGATCCCTCATTTTGATCCGATTAATTGTTACTCTTCGATTGTGGTTGATAAAGTCATTACGAAAAGAAGCGTGATTTGTTATTCTCTTGATTTACCTTGTGTAAAATCCTTGAATTTGTCCAAATCTGTTTTGGAGAATAAGGTAACGAAATTTGCCAAATTTGTTTTCAATTTATATTCTTGCCTTAAACAGTTTATGTGGTTGTACATGAAGTTTGAGTTCCATTTGACAAAGGTTAACTCAACAACGGAGATTCGACTACACTATGCCCCCGATGAACGAAGGTTTGTTTTAAATGAAAAAGGTAAAATCGACCCTTATTCTTTTGTTTATCGAGGTAAGATGCTTGAAACCTTTGAAACACTTTTGTACTCCTCGGATAGTGATAAAGATCGTGTTGATGAACACTTAGATCGAAACGTGCTTGACTGTCCTATTTTATTTATTGATGATCTATCTGTTTTGATGGTTGATAAAAAGATTCTTGTTTTTGATAATGCATGTGTGAGTGAATCTATAGACCGTCGATTAATGCATGGTATGATTATGCAACTCTGTGAACCATGTAAATCTTTTCAAATATCTACTTGTGACGATTATGTTTACCATTTGATTTATTACTCGCAATTTATTCATGGTTTGTGGGAACAATGTGAGACGACTGAATGCCTTAAAACATGTCCATCTTTGTTTCAAATATTTGACGAGGCAGTGGTGAGTAAATTAGATTGTTTGCATGGTAATCTGAATCTGTCCATTCACATGCGTTATACCTGTTCTGTTATGCTTATGATTGGACTACAAGCTTGTTTCCGTTGCTATTTACTATCTCATGGCTATTCTTTTCAGTGGACTCAATTGCCATTAGTCCCGTTCGATAGAGGAAAGTCGAGTTCATTTGATTTTTCAGATTCGAGGACGAATCTTTTTGAGGAAGGGGGGAATGATACGAGTCACAAAAGCCCAAATTCTTGAGGGCAAGGCCCAATAAGAAGATTCCAAACCCAATCAAGAAATCCACCCATACTTAGTTGAAAATCAGGCCAAATTGTCAAAGTGGCCCAAGTTGTAAAGTTTTATTTTTATTTATTTATTTATTTTACTTAATTTAAATGTTTATCCAAGAGTCCCAAATAAAAGACCCTTGGCCGAATTTCCATATTAAAATAATTAGGAGTTTTTTTTTAGTTTTAGTTTTAGTGTTCTAATTAAATTAGGAAAACATTTGAAAGGCCTATTTATATGGCTTGGCCAACCACCCTACATTACAATTACATTGAAAATTTCAGATTTGATTTGAGTGAAAATTCTCTTTGAGTTCTTCAAGGATTTTCTCTTGAGTTTTCTTTAGAAGTTGTTTTAACAATCTTTTTGATTGTGGGAGCCATCTTCAACCTTCTTCTTGCCATTGATATTCTTTGGAGGGGAGATTAGAGCCGTTTGAAGGGAGTTGTGAGATCTTTCGAGATTTCAAGGCTTCTTAGGACTTATCTTTTAATTTCTTACTATCAATTCTTTCTTTATTTCTGCTTGTGCCGAATCTTTATCTAATTTATTTTCTGTTCTTATTGTGTTTTCAGCCTTTTTCTATCTTAAGGAATTAGCCCAAAAATCCCCAATTTCTAGGGTTCTTGCCGATTCATCCATACTCTTTTTGGGAGAAATTAGATTGCCGAAATTTGGGGAAAACTATCTGGGTGTTCAATTGGGCAGAATCGCAATCTCTTCTAGGGTTTCAAGATTCCTTATTAACACTTATTTCTATTCTCTATTTGATTCTTTACTGTTTTGGGGATTTTATTTCAGATCTGAAAATTCAAAAATCTAATCTTTTAATTTTCTGTTTCGTTTCAGATCTAATTGTTTAGGGTTTTCGTAGGAGTTTCTCGTGACTTGGCAACTCGATCTTGGTCCGCGCGCAACCCCGTATCACTAATACTTCTTCTACGACTAAGTCGGGGCAAGGGTCCAACAAACGAGACTTGCCGAGTCGAAATAAAGAAGTAAGTGGAGCTACCAAATTCAACAAACCGATTGCCGAATCGAGTAAAGGAAAGATGGATGCCCAACCAAATAGATCCCGAGACATCAAATGCTTCAAATGTCTTGGAAGGGGCCACATCGCAAGCCAATGTCCGAACCGAAATGCGATGTTTGTTCGAGATGATGGAGAAATTGAATCCGGAAGTGAACAAGAGAACGAGGCTGTTGAACAACTCGAAGAAGAGGAAGACATCGAACAAGCCGAGAATGGAGAAATCTTGGTTGTGAAAAGAAGTCTCACCTTGCAAGGTGCCGAAAATGATCAACAACGCGAGAACATCTTCCATACGCGATGTCAAGTGCAAGGTAAGATTTGTTGCGTGATAATCGATGGGGGAAGTTGTACAAATGTGGCTAGCACGTTGATGGTGGAGAAACTCGGATTGGCCACCACCAAACATCCCCATCCGTATAAACTCCAATGGCTTAACGATGGTGGAGAATTAAAGGTAACAAAACAAGTGCTCATTTCATTCACAATCGGAAAATATCAAGATGAAGTGATGTGCGACGTTGTACCGATGCATACGGGGCATCTTCTTTTGGGACGTCCGTGGTAATTCGACAAGCGAGCAATTCATGATGGTTACACAAATCGATTCTCTTTCAAACATATGGGACGAATGGTGACTCTAGCTCCGTTATCACCGAAACAAGTGTACGAAGATCAACTCAAAATGAGGAGTTCGATTGAAAAATCAAAAGAAATCGAGAGAGAGCAAAAAAAATGAAAAGAATAAAGAAAAGAATGAAGAAAAGAAGAAAAACAAAAAGATGAGTGATAAAAAAAGAGAGAGTGATTCAAAAGAAAAAGAAATGAGTGATGAGATTGAAAAAAAGAATTTGTTTGTAAAAGAGAGGGAAGTTTGAAAATCGATGCTATTGAAACAACCATTGTTGGTTCTTTTGTACAAGGAGAGCTTGCTTGGCACTAACGAATTTGATGACAAATTGCCTTCTTCTATTTTGTCTGTGTTGCAGGAATTTCAAGACGTATTCCTGGAAGAAATCCCGAGTGGGTTACCACCTATTCGTGGAATTGAACACCAAATCGATCTTGTGCCGGGAGCCACAATTCCAAACCGACCTGCTTACCGGAGCAATCCTGAAGAGACGAAAGAATTACAAAAGCAAGTAAATGAACTCCTTGAAAAGGGCTATGTGCGTGAAAGCCTTAGTCCATGCGCCGTGCCTGTTTTACTAGTTCCGAAGAAGGATGGAACGTGGAGGATGTGCGTGGACTGCCGTACTATAAACAAAATAACTATCAAGTATCGTCATCCTATACCACGATTGGATGATATGCTTGACGAGCTAAGTGGCGCGAGTTTATTTTCAAAAATCGACCTTAAGAGCGGTTATCACCAAATACGGATGCGTGAGGGAGATGAGTGGAAGACTGCGTTCAAAACGAAGCATGGGCTTTACGAATGGCTCGTTATGCCATTTGGCTTAACGAACGCCCCAAGCACATTCATGAGGCTTATGAAGCACATGCCTAGAACGATCGTGTCCGACCGAGACGCAAAATTCCTTAGCCATTTTTGGAGGACACTATGGGGGCGTCTTGGAACGAAGTTGCTGTTTTCAACCACTTGCCATCCGCAAACGGACGGCCAAACCGAAGTGGTCAACCGGATTCTGTCTACATTGCTTCGAGCTATTATTCGGAAGAATGTGAAGGCTTGGGAAGAATGCTTACCACATGTGGAGTTTGCGTATAATCGAGCTGTTCATTCAGCTACCAAATTTTCTCCTTTTGAAATTGTCTATGGTTTCAATCCATTAACTCCACTTGATTTATTGCCATTGCCTTCTAATCAACTTGTTCATGTAGATGGGAAGCGCAAAGCTGATTTCGTCAAGCAATTGCACCAACGAGTTCAAGATAATGTTGAGGCCAAGACCAAGAACTATGAGCAACATGCTAACAAAGGTCGTAAGCGAGTTGTGTTCGAACCGGGAGATTGGGTTTGGTTGCATATGCGCAAGGAGAGATTTCCTATGCAAAGGCGATCCAAACTTCTTCCGAGAGGGGATGGACCGTTTCAAGTCCTTGAGCGAATTAACGATAACTCCTATAAATTGGACTTGCCTGGTGAATATAATGTTAGCGCGACTTTTAACGTTTCTGATTTGTCTCCGTTTAATGCAGATTCCGATTTGAGGGTAAATCGTTCTGAAGAGGAGGGGAATGATGTGAGCTTGCCTACGAACCAAATGGAGAACGAACAAGAAGCCATTAAGCTGCCCATTGGTCCAATAACGCGAGCTAGAGCTAGACGATTCAAAGATGCTATTTTAGCAAAGGTGGAACGGGTTGAGGAAAATGATAGCAAGGAGTTTAAAAACGAGCTGAACATATTCAACTTCTTTGAAGCTGAATTTCGTTCTAGCTAATTAATTTGCTGCTGGAATTTTAGACCATTTAAATAAGCATTTAAATAAGTTTCATTACAGCTTTTAAATATGTCTAACTTATTACAAGTGTTTAATATGTTGATTTGGTTGAATTAAAGGTGTCTAGATGTCATTTAATTTGTTTGAATATATTACATGAATTAACTATGTTCAGCCGAATTAATGTGTCTTGTTTAGTACATATTTAATTCGGCTTAATGTTAATTAGTATGTTCATATTATGTTTTAAATTAATTCAGCTGAATTGAGTTAAATTAATGAGGTTCATTTGTTTTATTTAGGTTCAGCCGAATGTGGAAGATACATGGGAAAGGTTGGCCGAATGTGGTGTGCAAGATGCATGCATGTTGGATTCAATGCACCTAATGATACATGCATGAACTACATTAAAAATGGTGTGCTGATTATTGAAGTTCTCTAAGTGACCATTCAGCTAAAGAGATAGTTTTTCAAGCTGCCATTATTTCCTTCACATTGCTGGATACATTTTGGCCATTCGGTTCTTGGTGTTCACATTTTAAGGCTCTTCAAAACCGGCCATTCACACCTAATGTGGCTGTTCAAGTGCCCTCTTTATTATTGATAATTTTTCAGCAAGAGTTGCCTATTGAATGATCATTTAAGCTCATCAGCTAAATGTAGCTGCTACATGCATTCCCAAGATTCATTTGCTTAATATGGAAGCTTCATGTATGGTCACCATTCAGCCGAACCTACATTGGCCATTTTTGTTCAATGTTTGCTTAGAAACTAAGTCTAGAATATGTCCATTCGGCTACTAGGCATTAGGCTATAAATAGTTACTCATTTTCTTGTAAAAGGACTTTTGACAAATTTCTGAAAGAAATATCATTTTAGTGAGGCAATTCACTCTCTTTACTCTCCAAAGCTCTAATTGACTTATCTTCAACAAGTGGCATCAATCTGACTTTGTTTCGAACTTATCACCATTGGTGTGGCGTTCTTCATACCGTAGGTTCCTATTTTGCTAAATAGAGGGTCTCGGTTTTATCCCAAATCCTTTCTTTCTTTGAAACCTTAAGCCCCGGGTCCTTATTTGCTAATAAGGGTTCGACTTGTTTTCATTGAAATATCCAGCAAACAACACTCCATCAACTCCCTTGTTTCCCAAAGCCATTTAATTTTAAACACCAAGACTTGAATTTATTTCAAGGCCGACACTACCTAATTTTGATCGGGAAATATTACGACTCGTTATTTCATACGAAACGAGCTCGTATCAGTTACATTTAAATCAACTCCGTCATTAAGCCATTGCAACTTGTAAGGGCTTGGATGCACACTTGTTAGCAATTCAAGTGATACGAACCGCCTCGGGGAGAGTCGAGTCGTATGCTGAGTTGCCCGATCGTCTACGAGAAAATATTGTTCAATTCACTTTTGAAATGAAGTTGATGGAAAAATAGGACTGAAGCTATGTATAATGGTTCTATGATGGTTTATGGATAAGATTAATATGTATAGGTTCGGCTAAATTGGAAGGGAAAGTGAAAGAAGTAAATAGATGATGGATATGGAAGAAAAGGGTTCTTAAAAGCAAGCACGAACCAATATTAGAAAATATCGACCCAAATGCTTATAGGCTTTCAAGGTGGAGGATGAAAGTGATAAACCTCGACGCGCTACTTAGCAAAGTAGGAACCTCGGTATATGGGTGAACGCCACACTATTTGATAGTGATAAGTTCGGGATAGTGAAGAACAGGGTTGACGGCACTAGGCTTCCTAGATAAGCCAACGAAGTCCTCAACGAAATATGAGAGAAAGAAATCTCACAAATTCCATGAAAGTTTAACAAAGTTTCATTAAGAGAAAAGTCTAACCTTTTACAAATGAAATAACATATATTTATAGCCTAAATAAAAGTAGCTGAATGGATAAGCTTAGAAGCTAAGAAATTCGGCCATAAACACCTAGATAATTCTAGAAGAAAAATCATGAATATCCATGAATGTGCAGCCCTTTAATGTTCCATCATCCCCCTTGGCCGAATGAAGCTTTAATGCACCTTGAATACTTGAATGGTTAGCTTGAAAATGCATGGATCATGCATGAAACGTCCCAATGTATGTTCCTCCATAAATTTGGTCCATGAACCTTCAAAAACATGAACATTAAATAGCCCCTACTTGCATGAACGTCTCCAGTACATGTACTCCCTTAAATGCCGTCCACTGAACCTCAATTCTACTTGCACCTCTTCATACATTGCACCAAGCCCTACATGAACTTGCATTAATTTCCTTCCATGCATGCATGTGTGCCATCCAAAGGGATTGGATCTTTTAGATACATTCATGCATGAATCTTCATCATTCATGTAACTGAATGTGCATTTGAACCCAAACATTCATGTATTTTGTGCATTCATGTATTTGACAAATACATGAACTTGTAAACACCTTGAATCTGGTCATGCATGCACCTAATTAAATGTTGTTCATTCATGCATGTGGGATGTCCAAAAGAGATGTTTCTTCAAGCATTCATTGCGCCGTCCATGAGCATTGTACCTACAAGAAAAAAAAACAATTCATAAGATATCATGTGAACACACATAAATTCAGCACAATGTGAACACATTTAAGTTATGTGATATCTATGACATATTAATAACAAATATTAATATAAGACAAGTTTAATGCTTAAATAAATATGTTCAAATTTTATTTAATGCATTAAAGACAAAATCGAGTTAAACTAAAATGAGCTAAGCTTTAGCTCGTGAGCTAAAGTTGAGCTGAGATTAAACTCCTAAGCTGAAGCTGAGCTAAGGTTTAGCTCGTGAGCTGAATATGAGCTAGGAGTGAGCTCGATTTAGCTCAGGCAAGTTGGATTGAGCTCGAATAAGCTAGATTTGAGCTGGACGGAGCTCGTGGAGCTGAAAACGAGCTGGGATCAGCTTGCCAACATGTCAATGCTCGGCTTGACCGACTTGTTCGATGAAGTTCGCGGGGAGTGCTCGTATCATCAAGCTTTTCAACTAGGAGGGTGCTCGCAACATTCGCACAACTTCCTCCATCAATCACTAAACTACATACCTTTTCTCGGACGAGACAACAGGTATGAAAAAGATTCTCTCGTTGCAGATTAGTTTTGGCACTTTTTGCACTTAAGCTTCTCTTAGCAATGAGCATTGCACCTTCGACCGCGTACTCCAACTCTTCCTCGCCATCAGAAGAGCTTTCGGCATCTTTTCATTTCTTTCTTCTTCCTCCTCCGATTCGATATCGCCATTGGATCGAATCACCATTGCGCTCCAATTCAGACATTGGCTTGAAATGTGACCTCTACCGAGACACTTAAAACATTTCATGTCTCTTAATCGATTTTGGGAACCTTCAACAGCCTTACCTTTGCTATTGTCTACCATGGGCTTGTGGTCTTTGCGTGTACTATGGGTTCCTTTGTTTGGCTCACCGAAGCACCTTTGCTTGTGCCTTGGCTCCACTTAGACACATTGGTAGTTGAATAACCTCGAGCAGCACCTTTCTTCTTGAGTTGCTTCTTGACCTTGATGGCCACGTGGACCATGTCAACTATCTCCACATAGTGTTGCAACTCCACGATGTTGGCTATCTCGCGGTTAAGTCTGAACAAAAATCTAGCCATGGTCGCCTCTCAATCCTCCTCTACATCTGTATGGATCAATGTAACTTCCATCTCTTTATAGTAATGATATGGACGTGCGAGCGGACCAAGATCGAGTTGCCAAGTCACGAGAAACTCCTACGAAAGCTCTAATCGAACAGATCTAAAATCAAAAACAAAGATTAAGATTAAACCGAATTAGATTTGAATTTAAAATTCCCAAATTCAATTAAAAGAGCAGCAAGAAGAAAAGAAATAGAATCGATGAATCAAACGAAATTGAGAAGAAAGAACATATGTGAATCTGCCAAGGAATTGATTCGGCCAAGAATGCCCAATTTCCAGCAATCAATTGATTCCCAAATTGAAAGAAATCCAATCGGCCAAACCCTAGGAATTGGGGATTTTTGGGTTCGAATGGGTGCTGCCAATAGGAGAACAACTTAAACGATGAGATCTTGAGTTTAATCAATGCTGGAAAAACAAACAAGAACAGCAAAATATTAGATGAGAAATCGACACAAGTATAAGCAAAGAAAAGTAAAGAAAGAAATCGAAAACAGCAAGAATTAAAGGATAAGTCCTAAAGATCCTTGAAATCCCAAAAGATTTCACAAATCTCTTCAAACGGCTCTAATCTCCCCTCCAAAGAATATCGATGGCAAGAAGAAGGTTGAAGATGGCTCCCACAATCAAAAGATTGTTAAAACAACTTCTAAAGAAAACTCAAGAGAGAATTCTTGGAGAAAACCCCAAAGAAAATTCTGCACTCAACAAATCTGAAATTTGATAGAAAAAATAATAATAAGATCTTTTTACAAAGGGTGGCTGGCCAATGCTTATATAGGCCTCCAACAAATCCTAATCTCACAAGTAACTAATAAAAAAATTAAACCTAATTAATAAAATAACAAGGTAAATTGGACCAAGATTTCCAAGATTTGAAATCTTGATTTTCTTGATTCTTGAAATCTCTTCGAACAGCAAAATTGGGCCAAGATTCGATTTCTTGATTTTCTTGAAAACAAGAAAGTGAATCTTGATTTTCTTGTTCTCTCGTGTATGAATCTAAGGCCTTGCTAACAAGCTCTTGAATGGTCCCATTTAGTTTGGACCGCATTTGTCGGGCCTTTGATCTCGTTATTGGGCCTTGTGGCAATTTGAGCCCATCACGTTCTTGAACTTGGATTGGGCCTTTATGACTCGTATCAAGTAATCCTCGACACTCCTCGTACCTTGGGTAAGGTTTTGGAGTTTTTGGTAAAGCTCTCGATGGTATTGTGTTGGAATGAACCTCTGGCGCATGACAGCTTTCATTTCGGCCCAACTGCCAATGGCTCACTCACTGATGTGATCCAGCTCGGGATGATGAGTCGAATTTACATAATTGCCCGATCGTAGTTCGAGAGAGTCGTTCGTGCCTCGAATTTTAGTAATAAAAGTAAAATAATGGATTAGAATAAGCGGAAGGTTTCAAGAAGGGTAAGTTTAGTAATAGGTTCGGTTATGTGTAGCAAAGATGGGTGATGGATAAATGGGTCGGTTTGGTTACAAGAAGGAAAAGTTGAAAGATGGGGAATGGAAAAACGAACTCAACGTCAGGAATGATTCACCACTAAGAAGTGTCACCCCGGTTCCTATATTGTTAAGGTGAAAAGATGGATAGATGGATAGGTGAATGCCACACCAAGATTGGTGATAAGTTCAAACAAGACAATTGACGCCACTAGCACAAGCCAGATAAGTCTTTCGAAACTTGTACGAGATATGAGAGGAAGCAACCTCACAAGAACAAATGTTCATTAACAATTTTGGCAAAAGTCCTTTACAAATGAAAGAAAACAAATATTTATAGGCACATAGATGACCATTCAAATTCGGCATCTAGGTGTTCACACAATAATAAAAACGTTCACACTAATGTATTAAAATAGTTCATAAATTCGGCAGATTCATGCACTAGCTGAATGGACACTTTCTTCCCCCTTGGTTTGTGCATGAATGCTTAGTCATAAAGAAAGGCTTCAAGTGACTTGTATGTGCACCAAAAGGTTGCATTCATCTCCTTGGGACGTGCATGCACTTGTATGGAACATGTATCTTCATAATTAAACACTTCAATGGCATGTAAGTTCATAAATGGCAGTATGAACCTAGTAAATTCGTTCTCCCCTTTGTGCGTGCACTTAATTTCAATCAATGTGTTGAATTATTGAGTTAATTCCTTCCCTTGGACGTTCTTGAACCCATCCATGCATGTGTAGTAGCCTATAGGTCAATTCAAAGTGTGAACATGTTCAAGGAGCTCTATGGTCAACATAGAATTAGTTAGCAGCTACTTCTTGGCCGAATAAGTGCCTTGGAAAGTTAAGAGACAGCCACCATACATGCACTTAAGCCATTCATGCATTCTATCATCCCATGCATTTGATCCATTCATGGACTAGCCTTTAATGTCCATACATGCATTCGACACATGCATGAATTTGTAGAAACATTGCATCTATCCGTACATGCACCAGCATTTAATACTTCTTCTTTCATGAGTGTGGAATGCCCAAAAGAGATGTTTCTTCATCCATACATTGTACCGTCCAAAGGAATGTACCTACATGAAATAAACAAGTCATTAAGATATCTCACGGACACTCATAAATTCGGCATGATGTGAACACGTTAATGTTATGCATTAATTCAACTATGTGAACATAATCAATTTATGTAATGACTATGGCATATTAATAACAAATATTAATATAAGACAAGTTTAATGCTTAAATAAATATGTGCAAATTTTATTTAATGCATTAAAGACAAAACCGAGTTTAAACTAAAATGAGCTAAGCTTTAGCTCGTGAGCTAAAGTTGAGCGAGGCTAAACTCCTAAGCTGAAGTTGAGCTAAGGTTTAGCTCGTAAGTTGAAAGTGAGCTAGGAGTGATCTCGGTTTAGCTCAGGCAAGATGGATTGAGCTCGAATAAGCTGGATTTGAGCTGGACGGAGCTCGTGGAGCTGGAAACGAGCTTGGATCAGCTTGCCAACATGTCATTGCTCGGCTTGACAAACTTGCTCGATAAAGTTCGCGGGGCGTGCTCGTATCATTCCCCCCTCTTTTAGGTGACTTGTCCTCAAGTCGAGCTGTTTATCCATAGAGAGAACTTTGACTCGTGCATGGTTTTCCTCGATCAAATGGGATGGAAGATGTCAGACAAACCTGAAAAATTCTTACCACAGCCGGTAAAAAGAAACTCAAAGGAGTCAAATTCAAATGTGTTCGATAGTTCATAAAATATTCATTCAATCGAACATATGCCAAAAATCTCAATTGGACAAAGCAAGCATACATAAATTTATCAAAGAGTTTCGTTAGACCATCGTTACAAACATGAAAACTAAGTTGGATCAAGGGATAATTGGTTGAAATGATGGTAGGCACTTAAACACATTATTCCTCATCCAAAACATTTTAATTTCTTTAATCGAATATAGTAACTCATTTGGTCCCTTGTCTTGTTCATGCAAGGTATGCCATGGCCAAAGGTATGCTAACTCTTCCTTTCGTTTTTGAACAACATGAGGGGAGTCTCCAAATTCCAACGTAATAATCACATCATCACAATGCCAAAAGGAAAAATCCATCACATCAAAGTATAAATAATTTCCAAACAACCAATCAATGGAATTTTCAACCTCAATCGAATTGAGCAAAGATATTTGAAAATTTTTAGATGACTAACCTTGACGAATATGAAGAGAAGACAATTGAGGATTGGGTTTACCTTTCTCGGTCAAAATGCATCTTCTCTCCTTGGATAGATAACGTAAGACAAACCTATTACTCCGATAAATTTGAATAGGTGGTGACGCACCATGACATGTCTTGCTCCTCGAGGGGTGGAATTCACAAAAATAAGACTGGTTAGTATTATCGAAAACTATGGACTTAAATGGAAAAGGAAAGTTACCATGGAAATTTGATTCAATTCCAAAAACATAGGTTGGACTTACCTTCTCGAAATGAAACGAAAATTTCAGATGTGGCCAAACAAGGTGATTAATAAATGAATCAAAATTGAAACCCAAATCATTGAATTTCACCTTCTTATCAAAAGTTTGAACATCAAGCAAACATATTTTGATTGCAAATGGTGCAAAGTGCTTAATGTCTCCATAAAATGAATTCATGTAGCAAATACCAGGCTTGAACACACGAACTTGTTTAGGAATTCCAACAAGCAACATATTAGAAAAAGATATAATCAACTCACCACACGAATTATATTTCACTAGTTTAAACACACATGTTGATTTGACAAAACCGAGCATACCAAAATGCAAAGGTTCATACTTCAAGAGTATTAATCGGGAATGCAAATCACTACATGGAAATTTCACACAAAAACTCAAAGATTGTTCATGAAGAACACAATTGCACATATCATGTGAAGATCTTTTAACATGGATGCCAAACAAAGAATTTTTAACGAACATGCAACTTTTCAAACAGGCGGATTTATCACAAATCAATTGAGCAGGCATATTTAAACATAAAGATTTAACACATGAGTTCAAAAAGTTTGTAGGGTCAAACACATCAGAATTTTTACGTGACAGACTTTGATCAAACATGTTCAAAATTCGCTTAGAGAAAACTAATCCAATGTTGTCAACAAATTTGCCAATGTAGTAATCGTCATAAGAAAAGCTGTATATGGCACCTTTTAAAACAAATTCGTTAACAACAGTAAGTGAACAAAAATTATCCAAATCAAATGACTTTGATTCGATAAACAAAGAATCCTTACCTTCCTTACCTTCGATCGCAAGTGGGTGGTAGTCATTCGTGAACTTACCTTTTTCGAACAACCTAAGACACCTCTCGTTTGGAAGGTAATGTAGATGGAATTGGTCGCAAAAACTTCTAGGAACCTGAAAAGTTAATTCACAAGAAGATCGAACAGGTGGGTTAGTAGAAATAATCCTCACTTGCTCACTTGTTTTCTCACTCGATTCTTTTTCTTCTGAATCACTCGTTTCTTTTGTTTCAATTTCTTTTTCATCTTCTTTTTCACTCTCAAATTTCTTTTCGTTCTCTTTTTCAATCTCATTTTCATTTTCTTTTTCTTTTTGCTTTTCAAAGGCTTTTTCAAGTTCTCTCAAGATTCGCTCATTTTCTCTCTTACTTGCCTCTTGTCTCTCTTTTCTTTTTATTTCATTTTCATTTTCTTCTTTTGCTTTTTCTTTTCTTTTCTTTGTTTTCTCTTTACTAAAATGTACAAAAGAACGATGAGAATACAAATCTTGTTTGAAAGATGAAGAACTATTTGCGTATGATTCACAATCAAAACTTCGTGAAGAATACTCCGAGTAAGATTTCTTTGAAGATCTAGTAGGAGTATGTCTTTCTCTTCGAACGCCATCTTGGAACGAATCAAAATCGTAATTGGCTTCTCGTCTTCTCGAATTTCTTGATGAAAAGGACTTTCGATCAAAGTCACTTCTCGAATTCGTTGATGAATATGAGTCATAGTATGAATCTTTTTGTCTCGACGTAGATGGCGAAAAGGAGTCACAATTAGAACTTTTTTCAGGTAGTAGTCGGGGGTATATCTCCGTGGGGTTCTTGGTTCCGTTTTATGATTTAAAGAAACTCGATCACTTTGGTCTCGTTTACTCGCCATTCTTCGCATTTCTTGAACCAAGTATTGGTATTCCGATTCGGTGAACTCTTCACGTGACATGATTTTTGTTGCTAAAAAGAAAATGTTAGATCACAAAACAAAATAAAAAAATTAAGTACCTCACCACAAACCTCACAATTTCGCACAAAAAGAAGAAGAAAAAAAATGTGTCACTCTCGCTCTTGTTTACACTCGTTTGGCTTTTACCTCCACTCGAATGATCTCACTCGCTCTAGCCTTTTACCACTCAAGCTTATTCTTGTAACCTCGTATTTTGTTTCTTTCGACTTGTCTTGGTGCCTTGGGGTCGGTTTCAAGATGGTTACAAAGGTTAGAATGTCACAGTGTACGGGTAGGCTAAAAGAAAAATAGTCTTTGGTGTAGTGTGGCATTTTGGGAATGGGGTGCAAAGTTGATGACAAGAACACTTTGTCGATCGGGTCAAAATATAAACAATAGAAGAACTTGATCACTTCACTTTTTTTTTATAATTTTCATTTTTTGTCTTTTTTTAATACTTCACAATATCACTATTACAAGAGAGAGAATGAAAATTACAACTTGAATTTTTTTTTAAATTGAATTTTTTTTCACAACGAACTAGTTCGATCTTGATACGAACGTTGGCGCCTCTCGATTTACAAGCTCTGATACCAAATGATGTGATCCGGCTCTAGATGATGAGTCAAATTTACATAGTTGCCCGATCGTAGTTCGAGAGAGTCGTTCGTGCCTCGAATTTTAGTAATAAAAGTAAAATAATGGATTAGAATAAGCGGAAGGTTTCAAGAAGGGTAAGTTTAGCAATAGGTTCGGTTATGTGTAGCAAAGATGGGTGATGGATAAATGGGTCGGTTTGGTTACAAGAAGGAAAAGTTGAAAGATGGGGAATGGAAAAACGAACTCAACGTCAGGAATGATTCAACACTAAGAAGTGTCACCCCGGTTCCTATATTGTTAAGGTGAAAAGATGGATAGATGGATAGGTGAACGCCACACCAAGATTGGTGATAAGTTCAAACAAGACGATTGATGCCACTAGCACAAGCCAGATAAGTCTTTCGAAACTTGTACGAGATATGAGAGGAAGCAACCTCACAAGAACAAATGTTCTTTAACAATTTTGGCAAAAGTCCTTTACAAATGAAAGAAAACAAATATTTATAGGCACATAGATGACCATTCAAATTCGGCATCTAGGTGTTCACACAATAATAAAAACGTTCACACTAATGTATTAAAATAGTTCATAAATTCGGCAGATTCATGCACTAGCTGAATGGACACTTTCTTCCCCCTTGGTTTGTGCATGAATGCTTAGTCATAAAGAAAGGCTTCAAGTGACTTGTATGTGCACCAAAAGGTTGCATTCATCTCCTTGGGACGTGCATGCACTTGTATGGAACATGTATCTTCATAATTAAACACTTCAATGGCATGTAAGTTCATAAATGGCAGCATGAACCTAGTAAATTCGTTCTCCCCTTTGTGCATGCACTTAATTCAATCAATGTGTTGAATTATTGAGTTAATTCCTTCCCTTGGACGTTCTTGAACCCATCCATGCATGTGTAGTAGCCTATAGGTCAATTCAAAGTGTGAACATGTTCAAGGAGCTCTATGGTCAACATAGAATTAGTTAGCAGCTACTTCTTGGCCGAATAAGTGCCTTGGAAAGTTAAGAGACAGCCACCATACATGCACTTAAGCCATTCATGCATTCTATCATCCCATGCATTTGATCCATTCATGGACTAGCCTTTAATGTCCATACATGCATTCGACACATGCATGAATTTGTAGAAACATTGCATCTATCCATACATGCACCAGCATTTAATACTTCTTCTTTCATGAGTGTGGAATGCCCAAAAGAGATGTTTTTTCATCCATACATTGTACCGTCCAAAGGAATGTACCTACATGAAATAAACAAGTCATTAAGATATCTCACGGACACTCATAAATTCGGCATGATGTGAACACGTTAATATTATGCATTAATTCAACTATGTGAACATAATCAATTTATGTAATGACTATGGCATATTAATAACAAATATTAATATAAGACAAGTTTAATGCTTAAATAAATATGTCCAAATTTTTATTTAATGCATTAAAGACAAAATCGAGTTTAAACTAAAATGAGCTAAGCTTTAGCTCGTGAGCTAAAGTTGAGCTGAGGCTAAACTCCTAAGCTGAAGTTGAGCTAAGGTTTAGCTCGTAAGTTGAAAGTGAGCTAGGAGTGAGCTCGGTTTAGCTCAGGCAAGATGGATTGAGCTCGAATAAGCTGGATTTGAGCTGGACGGAGCTCGTGGAGCTGGAAACGAGCTTGGATCAGCTTGCCAACATGTCATTGCTCGGCTTGACAGACTTGCTCGATAAAGTTCGCAGGGCGTGCTCGTATCACTCGCTATTTTGCCTACGGCCCGAGATAAGTTGGTCCCACCAAATCATGGCGTAGTTGGTGAATTCTATGGCTGCCAACTTAACTTTCTTAGCCTCTAAATAATTATGACATTCGAAGATGAGTTCGATCTTTTTCTCCCACTGTAAATATGCTTCGGGATCCGAACGGCCTTGGAATGGGGGAATTGATAGCTTAATGCTTTTCAAGTCATCATCGAAACTTTCTTATTCTCGTTGTCCACGGCGACGTTGGCCTCTCCGCCGGTCACTAATATTCGAGCCAGCATCACTTTCGACTTCGCTTGGTTCAAAAACCTCGTTATCTTGAACTTGCGATCGAACAATCGCTTGACTTCACAAAGCAAGGCTTGTAAGTTCAAGTCCGGTACATTCCGAACTAGTTTCCTTTCTTGTACATTTTGTTCCATGTTAATTTTCAAGAATATTTTAAATCCTCACCACAAACCTCACTAGTTTACTCGGAAACAAATAATTGATGAACACTCCACTTGTGTTTTCTCTCATTTAGGCTTTTTCAACACTCGAATGCACTCGTACTCTCTTGCCTTTTACCACTTGCACTTGCTTTTGTAACCTCGTATGTTGTTTCTTTGACTCATCTTGGTGCTTTGGGGTTAGCTTCAAAATGGTTACAAGGGTAGAACTAATGTGATCTCAATCGCATCATGTTGTGGCACCACTCGTTGCTATCATGATTGGCCTAAACACGAGGGCCCCAAGTGCAAGATGAAGCTCAATCTCAGCTCAACAAGCTCAATCTTAGTTTTTCCCAGCTCGATTTAGCTCACATGAGCTTAATTTAGCTCGTTTGAGCTCAATTTAGCTTACTTTAGCTCGTTTGAGCTTGGCTTAAGTTTATTTCAACTCATTTATTTTAATGTCTGAATAAATTAAGTAATTTATTAATTTAGCTTAAATTACTACAGCTCATAATTATGTTTTGACTTATTACATGTTTTAAATGTGTCTTGGCCGAATTTAATATGTCTTGTTAAGACTTTATTAAATTTGTCTAATTTAATTTATGTTTAATTAGTGTGTCTAAATTATATTAATGTTTGTTCAGCTGAATTTTATGTGATTTAATTTTGGTTCATGTGTTTTTGTAGGTGAGTTGAATTTGGAGAGTAATTAAACAAGGTTCATGCATGATAGGTTCAATGTATGGGACGGTGCATGTAAGGCCTCTTTCAATGAATGGTGGCTGATCCATTTGGCTCCCCAAGGCACCTATTTGGCCAAAAGGTGTCCAGCAACTTAAAGCACAAAGCTTGGCCGATCGTATTCCCAAGGCAGCATCTAAGCCATTCACACCTCAATTTGACCAATCAGCTCCTATACATGTATGGGTGGATTCATGAACGTCCAAAGGGAGGGAATATTACCTTAATTCATCACATTGAATGTATAATGTGCATGTACAAAGGGGAGAACGAATTTACAAGGTACATGCTTCCATTCATGAACCAGCCCATCATTAAAGTTTTAATTAAGAGAGATGCATGACCCATGCACCTAGCATTCGTCCAAGAGGGGTTGGATATGAATTGAAGATGCACATTCATGGAACAAGGAAGCTTTCTTATTGGTTAAGCATGCATGAACGGGTTTTGGGAAGAAACATGATTATTCAACCATGCATGAACTTACACTATCCATGAACAGAGATTTAATGCTTGAAGTGTGAACATTTTTAATTGTTGTGTGAACACATTAGTAGCTGAATTTTAATAGGCATTAGAGAGCCTATAAATAGTTTATTTTGTTTATTGTAAAAGGTTATAGAATTTGATTATTGAAAACTTGATTGTGAGGTTTCCTCCTATCCTATTTCGTACGAGTCTCGTTCTGACTTATCTAGCTCGCTAGTGGCGTCAACCCGACTTCTTGAACTTATCACCATCCTGGTGTGGCGTTCATCCACCTTTTTATACCTTTGGTTCCTACCTCTCTATAGGTAACGGGTCAAGGTCCATCTTCGACAATCCATTTAATCCACCTTGAGCAATATAAGTCCCGGGGCAATACTTCATATAGTATTGAATCGTTCTTCGCTTGAGTTCTATTTTTCCATTCCATTTTAATTATTAAATTATAAACAATATTTCTTTATTTCACCGAGCCTATCAAACATCTATCCAAACCATCTTTTGAACCCATTTTCTCAACTTCCGCTATAAAAAATCATCTAACTCCATCTATCTACAAATTCGAACAAACTTCTCGTCGACGATCGGGCAATCAAGTGAATCGACTCAATCAACCGAGCCGGATCACATCAAGAACGTCACGATATAAGGTAGGCTAAAAGAAAGATTGTCGGTGTTGTGTGTCATTTTTGGAAGGGGATACAAAGTTGATGAAATGAACACCTTGACGATCAGAACAATTGTATAACAGAAGAGAAGAGAACTTGAACACTTCACTTCTTTTTTTCTTTTTCTTTTATAATTTCGAATTTCTTCTCTCTTTTTTTATTTATAACTTCAAAGTAATGCTATTACAACAGAAAAACGAAAATACAACTTGATAAAATATTTTTTTAATTTCATTTTTTTCACAATGGTTCTATTTCAATCTTGGTACGAATGTCGGTGCTTTTCGTTTTACAAGTTCTGGTACCAAATGATGTGATCCGGCTCAGATGATGGAGTCAAATTCACGATGTGCCCGATCATCTACGAGAAGAATTGTTAGCAAGATGGCCTTGGTTGTAGATATTGGTTTGATAAGCTTCATGATAGCAAATGATGTTCAAAAAGGGGTAAGTGTGTTGTGATAGGTTCGGCTAAGGGAAGCAAAGATGGGAGTTGAGTAGTTGATTGGGTTTTGGAAATAACAAGAAAGTATTAATGAAAGCTGGGGATGGATTATAGAACTTAACGTCAAGAGTGATTCAACACTAAAAAGTGTCACCTCGGTTCCTATATTGTTAAGGTGAAAGATAAAGTCGTAGGATAGGTGAACGCCACACCAAAGATGGTGATAAGTTCAAATAAGATCGGTAGACGCCACTAGCACAACTAGATAAGTCTTCGAAACTTGTACGAGATATGAGAGGAAGCAACCTCACAGAAACAGAGTTTCATTAATAATTTGGCAAAAGTCCTTTTATAATGAAATAAACAATCTGTTTATAGTCTAACATGTGATAGCTGAACGGACAAATTAACTAGCTTAAAGGCTAAGTAATTCGGCTAAGAATGGACTAGAATGTTCTAGAATAAATTATTAAAAAGTCAAGTCCACATTCGACTGAATATAACTCCAATGGGCAGCTTCATGATTAAGGAAAAATCATTTGAAGGATGATGAATGAATGGCAGTTTGATGGCTTATCTAAATTTAGCCATGGATTGAATAGAGCATTAAAAAAGTGTCTTTTGGCCGAATAGACACCTAGAGTTTGTGATACGAGTCACAAAGGCCCAACCCAAGCTTAAGAAGGTGATGGGCTCAAATCAAGAAAATCAAGATTCACTTTCTTGTTTTCAAGAAAATCAAGAAATCGAATCTTGGCCCAATTTTGCTGTTCGGAGCGATTTCAAGAATCAAGAAAATCAAGATTTCAAATCTTGGAAATCTTGGTCCAAGAAACCGAATCTTGCAGCCAAAGCGCGTTGGATCTCCATTACGAGCGTCAACGACCCAATTTCGGTAGGAGATGGATCACAAGCCCAAATTCTTAAAGGCGAGGCCCAATAAGCAAATTCCCAGCCCAATCAATAAATCCATACATATTTAGTTGAAAATCAGGCCAAAATGTCAAAGGGCCCAATTTGCAAACATTTTAGTTGTTTAAGTTAATTTTTAAGTTTTAGGAATATCACATGTTAAATTCGGCCCAAAATAGCCCAATAGGATGCATGGCCGAATTTCCTTTGTTTTTTTAATTAAGTTTAATTTTTTTAAGTTTTCTAATTAGATTAGGATTTGTTGGAGGCCTATATAAGCATTGGCCAGCCACCCTTTGTAAACATCTTATTATTATTTTTCTATCAAATTTTAGATTTGTTGAGTGCAGAATTTTCTTTGGGGTTTTCTCCAAGAATTCTCTCTTGAGTTTTCTTTAGAAGTTGTTTTAACAATCTTTGGATTGTGGGAGCCATCTTCAACCTTCTTCTTGCCATTGATATTCCTTGGAGGGGAGATTAGAGCCGTTTGAAGAGATTTGTGAAATCTTTCGGGATTTCAAGGATCTTTAGGACTTATCCTTTAATTCTTGCTGTTTTCGATTTCTTTCTTTACTTTTCTTTGCTTATACTTGTGCCGATTTCTCATCTAATATTTTGCTGTTCTTGTTTGTTTTCCAGCATTGATTAAACTCAAGATCTCATCGTTTAAGTTGTTCTCCTATTGGCAGCACCCATTCGAACCCAAAAATCCCCAATTCCTAGGGTTTGGCCGATTGGATCTCTTTCAATTTGGGGATCAATTGATTGCTGGAAATTAGGCATTCTTGGCCGAATCAATCCCTTGGCAGATTCGCATCCTTTCCATACTTTCAATTCCGTGTGATTCGCTTATTCTATTTCTTTGTTTCTTGCTGCTCATTTAATTGAATTTGGGGAATTTCAATTCAATTCAGATTTGCTTTTAATCTTGTTCTTTGTTTTAATTTTCAGATCTGTTCGTTTAGAGCTTTCGTAGGAGTTTCCCGTGACTTGACGACTCGATCTTGGTCCGCGCGCATTCCTCTATCAGTTTGGGCAGCAAAAGATTCATGTATCAAGAACTAGATGCATTATCCATTCGTTGTAACTTACTGTCCATGCATCTTTTCTTAATCTTTATTCATGAATTGAATTTGGAAATTGATTATGCAGCTACCCCTTGGCCGAATAAGTACTTGGAAACCCAATAGATCACCCACATACATTCCGTCATGCATGGAACTAAAAGGGGTCTTGAATCTAGCCATTCATGAACATTCAATAAATGCTCTCCATACATTCATGTGTGCCATCCAAAGGAAATGTATGACATTAATCCATATGCATGTATCCAAGCCATCCCTGTAAATGTACATGATTCTTTCCAAGCATTGAACCAAGCCGTGCATGAATCTTCTCATTCATTGAATAAAGTCGTGCATGCACCTAGCCTTAAATGCACTTTCATATTCGGCTAAACCTACAAAGGAAATGAACACATTTAATTATAATATTTAGACATAATTAAATAGCAACTAAACAACTTAAATAACAACTAACCAATTTGGACACAATAAATTAAAACTAACTAGCATATTAAATTCGGCTAGCTCAAATAAACAAAAATAATTAATGAACTGACTTGAGCTAGGGAATTCGACATGAGTTGTAGAAAATTGAATTAAAATAAAGTTTAAACTTATTTTATTGAAATGGAAAAATAAATAAGCTGGAAAGAAGGTAAATTGAGCTCAAATGAGCTGAAACAAGCTCAAATGAGCTTATTGGAGCTGAGTTGAGCTCGGTAGCTGGAGAGGAGCTAAAGTAGGTTTGCACAAGGGTGCAATGAGTCTTGAAAGAGTTGTCCACAACTTCTCCAACGACAAGTAGCTTTGATTCATCCCAAATTCGAGTCAATAAAGCTGTTAAAGCTTCTGGAGTCGCTTAGTGCGTGCTCGAGTCATGGGACCTTTTGGAAGCTCGAAAGGATCATGGTGATACGCCCCGGCTCGGGAAGGAGAGTCGAGTCGTAGATGTGCCCGATCGTGAATTGGAGTAATACTCGAGGGTGGACGAAATAGGTTAAGAAAGAAGAGATAAAGGCTCAAATTTAGTTCAAAAGGGGTTATGAAATGTATTGAGGATGATAGGTGAATGAAAACCAAGTATTCAAGTTGAACCAACACAATATAAGTGTGTTAACCCGGGACTTATACGAATACTTAGGAAAGGTTAAATGTTGTATGGATGGAAAACGAATAAAATGGAACCTTGACCCACTATCAAAGATGATAGGAACCTCGGTATAACTTGAACGCCACACTTTGGGTGCAAAGTGATAAGTTCGAAATACAAAAACGGGTTGACGCCACAAGGGTTACTTGATAAGTCTAACCAGTCCTTGGAGAACAATGAGAGTTGAAAACAAACTCACAAAGTAAACAAATTTCATATAAGTTTTAAAAATATATTGTCTAACCAAAAAAATGATTACAAAACAACTATTTATACTAATATTGAATGTCAAACCGAATGGTCACAAAAGGTAGATAAATGGACAGCTTTTAGATGGTGTTAACTCAGCTGAAAATATTCATGGAACGTCTTCAATGCTTGGCTGACCATTGAGCTACACGAACAGCCTTGAAAGGTGTCTTTGATGCGCACGAGGAGCCTTGAATTGAAAAAGGTATGCCAGGTTCGGCCAAGGGAGTGTACAAAGCCACTAGTGGCGTCTTCCAAGGAGCTTTGAAGAGTGAAACGGCAGCCCTTAAATGCATGTCTCCTTTGAAGAATCCTAGACCTTGGGAATTCGGATGGCCAGCAGCAGCTTTAAATGACGTCTTGAGCACACAAATAGCTCCTAAATACTTTCAATCAACTTAAATGAGCTGGACTAAATTTGCAAGTCCTTTAGTGTGTTCAAGACAGCAATAAGCATCAGCTTTGGAACCTGAAAACGGCCTTTAATGCTCCTTGGAAGCATGAAACGTTCAGCCTTGAATAATTAAGCAATATACATGCTTTGGCCGAATGGTCACTTGGAAATTCCCCAAACAACAGCTCTTTGCTGTACCTGAAGCAATACCAGCTTTAATGCTGTTTAATAACGTCCCCCCTTGCATGCTTTCATTAATGCCGTCCATGCATGGTGAATATCTCATTTAATTCATGTTTTGCTTCCCTTTAAATGTCGTTCTATACATGGGAACATCTCATTTAATTCATGTCTTTGCTGCACATTAAATCAGCAAGCAGCTTCTTTAATTTCGTCCATTAAATGGCCACATGAAAAAGCACAAACAACTCCTTTAATGCCGTTCCTTGCATGTAGAACAGCATCTTTAATGCATGTCTTGCTGTACATTAAATTCGGCCAACATCCACTTCCTTAAATTGCCGTCCAAGCCATTAAACCTGCAGCCAAATAATTAAATTCGGTTATTAATATCTGCTCATTAAAAATCAGCATCTTAAGACAAATTAAATTGGCAGCAATTTGATCAGTAAATATGCTCATAAATTCGGCTGAAACTAATGAAAAACATCAATAAATTTGGCAACTAAGACACATTTAATTCAGCATCCTAGACAAGTTAATTAAATTTGGCTGAACATTAAATAACAGCTTAGGCATAATAAATCAGCAATAAGACACATTAAATAATTGTAATAAGGCAAACACATTTATGCTAGGTAATAATTAAAACAAATTAAACATGCAATAAACAAACATAATTAAAATGTCCAGATTTCTTAATTAAACACTTAGTAATTATTTGAGCTAAAAAAAAAACTAACTCAACTAATTAATTTATTCCGGCAAATTAAATTAAAAGAGCTAAAGAGCTAATAACGAGCTCAACGAGTTAAATTGAGCTTGAATGAGCTGACTTGAGCACGAATGAGCTAACTTGAGCTCGAATGAGTTGAACCACACGAAAAGAAATTCAAATGAGCTAAAAATTAGCTTCATCTTGCACTTGGGGCCCTCGTGTTTAGGCCAATCTCGACGGCGTTGGGTTGTGACATTACATGATGCGATCAGGATCACATCACATGGTTCGTAGTTGTGGAAGCCCCAGGCATGCTTACATCATGAAACTTTATATCTTTACATTTTAAGTCTGCATATGATTTTTGACAGTCTGATGCTGCTTTTAGACTTTCACAAATCACTTTCAATTTCTGTTCAGTTACTCTGATCAAGTCAACACCGTGTATCTTATTTTCACTCAGCTTAGTCCAATACAATGGTGTACAAATATTTACGATCGTACAAAGCCTCTTTAGGTGCCATTTTGATGCTTGATTGAAAGCTATTATTGTATGCAAATTCAATCAGTGGCAGGTATCGTTCCCACGTACCTTCGAACTTGAGAATGCAACATCTCAACATATCTTCAAGTATCTGAATGATTCACTCAGACTGACCATCTGTTTGCGGATGGAAAGCAGTATCGAAATGTAATTTCGTACCTAAAGCTTCTTGCAGTTTCTTCCAAAACCGCAATGTAAACCTCGGATCTCTATCTGAAATAATAGATATAGGTACCCCGTGTAATCTCACAATCTGAGAAACGTACAATTCAACCAGCTTATCAAGCGAATAGTCTGTATGTATCGAAATAAAATGAGCTGACTTAGTCAATCTATCCACAATAACCAAGATTGTATCTTTCTTGATCAGTTTTAACGATAAACCAGATACAAAATCTATAGTAACTCTGTCCCATTTCCACTCTGGTATCATGATCGACTAAAGTAATCCAGAAGTACCTGATGTTTGGCTTTTACATGTTGACAAATTAAGCATTTCGAAACAAAGTTAGAGATGTCTCATTTCATACCAGGCCACCAATAAAGCTGTTTTAGATCATTATACATCTTCGTACTACCTGGGTGAATAGATAACTGACTGCTGTGAACTTCATTCAAAATCATCTAAATCAATTATGAATTCCTCGAAACGCATATTTGATTTCTGAATCTCAAACAGTCATCAGCATCAACTCGAAACTCTGAATCAGCATTTGAATCACATTGAGCTCGTTTTGCTATCAACTCATTGATACGGGGTTGCGCGCGGACCAAGATCGAGTTGCCAAGTCACGGGAAACTCCTACGAAAGCTCTAAACGAACAGATCTGAAATCAAACAAAGAACGAGATTAAATCTGGAAAATTAAAATCTGGAATAAGAACCCTAAAATCAGCAAGATCTAATCAAGGAACGAAACACTTATGAAAGAGGTTTCTTGAAACCAAGAACACGAAATTGATTCCCAAGAATGAACTTGATATGAGCTCGTTTCGTATGAAATAACGAGTCGTAATATTTCCCGATCGAAATTAGGTAGTGTCGGCCTTGAAATAAATTCAAGTCTTGGTGTTTAAAATTAAATGGCTTTGGGAAACAAGGGAGTTGATGGAGTGTTGTTTGCTGGATATTTCAATGAAAACAAGTCGAACCCTTATTAGCAAATAAGGACCCGGGGCTTAAGGTTTCAAAGAAAGAAAGGATTTGGGATAAAATAGGAACCTACGGTATGAAGAACGCCACACCAATGGTGATAAGTTCGAAACAAAGTCAGATTGACGCCACTTGTTGAAGATAAGTCAATTAGAGCTTTGGAGAATAAAGAGAGTGAATTGCCTCACTAAAATGATATTTCTTTCAGAAATTTGTCAAAAGTCCTTTTACAAGAAAATGAGTAACTATTTATAGCCTAATGCCTAGTAGCTGAATGGACATATTCTAGACTTAGTTTCTAAGCAAACATTGAACAAAAATGGCCAATGTAGGTTCGGCTGAATGGTGACCATACATGAAGCTTCCATATTAAACAAATGAATCTTGGGAATGCATGTAGCAGCTACATTCAGCTGATGAGCTTAAATGATCATTCAATAGGCAACTCTTGCTGAAAAATTATCAATAATAAAGAGGGCACTTGAACAGCCACATTAGGTGTGAATGGACGGTTTTGAAGAGCCTTAAAATGTGAACACCAAGAACCGAATGGCCAAAATGTATCCAGCAATGTGAAGGAAATAATGGCAGCTTGAAAAACTATCTCTTTAGCCGAATGGTCACTTAGAGAACTTCAATAATCAGCACACCATTTTTAATGTAGTTCATGCATGTATCATTAGGTGCATTGAATCTAACATGCATGCATCTTGCACACCACATTCGGCCAACCTTTCCCATGCATCTTCCACATTCGGCTGAACCTAAATAAAACAAATGAACCTCATTAATTTAACTCAATTCAGCTGAATTAATTTAAAACATAATATGAACATACTAATTAACATTAAGCCGAATTAAATATGTACTAAACAAGACACATTAATTCGGCTGAACATAGTTAATTCATGTAATATATTCAAACAAATTAAATGACATCTAGACACCTTTAATTCAACCAAATCAACATATTAAACACTTGTAATAAATTAAGACATATTTAAAAGCTGTAATGAAACTTATTTAAATGCTTATTTAAATGGTCTAAAATTCCAGCAGCAAATTAATTAGCTAGAACGAAATTCAGCTTCAAAGAAGTTGAATATGTTCAGCTCGTTTTTAAACTCCTTGCTATCATTTTCCTCAACCCGTTCCACCATTGCTAAAATAGCATCTTTGAATCGTCTAGCTCTAGCTCGCGTTATTGGACCAATGGGCAGCTTAATGGCTTCTTGTTCGTTCTCCATTTGGTTCGTAGGCAAGCTCACATCATTCCCCTCCTCTTCAGAATGATTTGCCCTCAAATCGGAATCTGCATCAAACGGAGACAAATCAGAAACGTTAAAAGTCACGCTAACATTATATTCACTGGGCAAGTCCAATTTATAGGAGTTATCGTTAATTCGCTCAAGGACTTGAAACGGTCCATCCCCTCTCGGAAGAAGTTTGGATCGCCTTTGCATAGGAAATCTCTCCTTGCGCATATGCAACCAAACCCAATCTCCCGGTTCGAACACAACTCGCTTACGACCTTTGTTAGCATGTTGCTCATAGTTCTTGGTCTTGGCCTCAATATTGTCTCGAACTCGTTGGTGCAATTGCTTGACGAAATCAGCTTTGCGCTTCCCATCTACATGAACAAGTTGATTAGAAGGCAATGGCAATAAATCAAGTGGAGTTAATGGATTGAAACCATAGACAATTTCAAAAGGAGAAAATTTGGTAGCTGAATGAACAGCTCGATTATACGCAAACTCCACATGTGGTAAGCATTCTTCCCAAGCCTTCACATTCTTCTGAATAATAGCTCGAAGCAATGTAGACAGAATCCGGTTGACCACTTCGGTTTGGCCGTCCGTTTGCGGATGGCAAGTGGTTGAAAACAGCAACTTCGTTCCAAGACGCCCCCATAGTGTCCTCCAAAAATGGCTAAGGAATTTTGCGTCTCGGTCGGACACGATCGTTCTAGGCATGCCATGCAACCTGACCACCTCTTTGAAAAATAAGTTAGCAATATTAACGGCATCATCAGTTTTATGACATGCTATAAAATGGGCCATTTTTGAGAACCTATCTACAACCACAAATATTGAATCTCGGCCATTCTTACTCCTAGGTAAACCTAGCACGAAATCCATGGAGATATCAGACCAAGGGGTTTCGGGAATAGGTAATGGTTCATACAAACCGTGGGGCTTAATTCGTGACTTAGCCCGTTTGCACGCAATGCATCTATTACAAAATCGTTCGACATCTCGTCGCATCTTGGGCCAAAAGAAATGTTCGTGCAATGTAGCTAATGTCTTAGCAACACCAAAGTGCCCCATTAATCCTCCGCTATGGGCTTCTTCGATCAACACTTCTCGTACGGAACCTTGGGGTATACAAAGCTTTCTTTCTCGGAATAAGTACCCATCATGTCGATAGTACTTCTCGTAGGCTCCCTTGGCACATAATCTAAAGAATTCACCAAAGTCAGCATCGTTGACATATAAATCTTTAAGAAATACAAACCCCATTAACTTAGCATCCAAAATATTTAGCAACGCATACCTTCGAGATAGTGCATCAGCCACTACGTTTTCCTTACCTTTCTTATATTTAATAACGTAGGGAAAAGATTCGAGAAATTCTACCCACTTAGCGTGTCACTTATTCAACTTGTGTTGCCCCTTTAAATACTTCAAGGACTCATGATCGGTGTGTATGACGAATTCCTTGGGCCAAAGATAGTGTTGCCACGTTTCTAAGGCTCGGATCAACGAATAGAGCTCCTTGTCATATGTTGGATAGTTTAAGACAGCACCATTCAGTTTCTCGCTAAAATAGGCAATAGGACGACCATCTTGCATCAACACAGCTCTAATGCCTAAACCTGATGCATCACATTCTAACTCGAAAGTTTTATCAAAGTTAGGCAAAGCTAATAACGGTGCATGAGTTAGACAATCTTTAATTTTAAAAAAGGATTTTTCTTGTTCCTCTCCCCAAATAAAGTTGGAATTCTTACGAATAACCCCGGTTAAAGGTGCGGCTAAGGTGCTGAAATTTGGCACGAATCGAAGGTAAAAACTTGCTAGTCCATGGAAACTTCAGACTTGGGAGACATTCGTCGGACGGGGCCATTCTTGGATCGCCTTGATCTTCTCTTGATCGACTTCAAGACCCTCCGAGCTAACAACAAAACCTAAAAACACAACCTTGTTAGTGCAGAAATCACATTTCTTCAAATTAGCATACAAGGTTTCTTTTCTCAATACTTCCAAAAAAGATTTTAAATGTAAAATATGTTCATCCAAATTTTTACTATAGATCAATATATCGTCGAAGTATACTACGCAAAATCTACCAATAAAAGGTCTTAAAACGTGATTCATAAGCCTCATGAATGTGCTTGGGGCGTTCGTTAAGCCAAATGGCATAACGAGCCATTCGTAAAGCCCATGCTTCGTTTTGAACGCAGTCTTCCACTCATCTCCCTCACGCATCCGTATTTGGTGATAACCGCTCTTAAGGTCGATTTTTGAAAATAAACTCGCGCCACTTAGCTCGTCAAGCATATCATCCAATCGTGGTATAGGATGACGATACTTGATAGTTATTTTGTTTATAGCACGGCAATCCACGCACATCCTCCACGTTCCATCCTTCTTCGGAACTAGTAAAACAGGCACGGCGCATGGACTAAGGCTTTCACGCACATAGCCCTTTTCAAGGAGTTCATTTACTTGCTTTTGTAATTCTTTCGTCTCTTCAGGATTGCTTCGGTAAGCAGGTCGGTTTGGAATTGCGGCTCCCGGCACAAGATCGATTTGGTGTTCAATTCCACGAATAGGTGGTAACCCACTCGGGATTTCTTCCGGGAATACGTCTTGAAATTCCTGCAACACAGACAAAATAGAAGAAGGCAATTTGTCATCAAATTCGTTAGTGCCAAGCAAGCTCTCGTTGTACAAAAGAACCAACAATGGTTGTTTCAATAGCATCGATTTTCGAACTTCCCTCTCTTTTACAAACAAATTCTTTTTTTCAATCTCATCACTCATTTCTTTTTCTTTGAATCACTCTCTCTTTTTTTATCACTCATCTTTTGTTTTTCTTCTTTTCTTCACTCTTTTCTTTATTCTTTTCATTTTTTCTCTCTCTCGATTTCTTTTGATTTTTCAATCGAACTCCTCATTTTGAGTTGATCTTCGTACACTTGTTTCGGTGATAACGGAGCTAGAGTCACCATTCGTCCCATATGTTTGAAAGAGAATCGATTTGTATAACCATCATGAATTGCTCGCTTGTCGAATTGCCACGGACGTCCCAAAAGAAGATGCCCCGCATGCATCGGTACAACGTCGCACATCACTTCATCTTGACATTTTCCGATTGTGAATGAAATGAGCACTTGTTTTGTTACCTTTAATTCTCCACCATCGTTAAGCCATTGGAGTTTATACGGATGGGGATGTTTGGTGGTGGCCAATTCGAGTTTCTCCACCATCAACGTGCTAGCCACATTTGTACAACTTCCCCCATCGATTATCACGCAACAAATCTTACCTTGCACTTGACATCGCGTATGGAAGATGTTCTCGCGTTGTTGATCATTTTCGACACCTTGCAAGGTGAGACTTCTTTTCACAACCAAGATTTCTCCATTCTCGGCTTGTTCAATGTCTTCCTCTTCTTCGAGTTGTTCAACAGCCTCGTTCTCTTGTTCACTTTCAGATTCAATTTCTCCATCATCTCGAACAAACATCACATTTCGGTTCGGACATTGGCTTGCGATGTGGCCCCTTCCAAGACATTTGAAGCATTTGATGTCTCGGGATCTATTTGGTTGGGCATCCATCTTTCCTTTACTCGATTCGGCAATCGGTTTGTTGAATTTGGTAGCTCCACTTCTTCTTTATTTCGACTCGGCAAGTCTCGTTTGTTGGACCCTTGCCCCGACTTAGTCGTAGAAGAAGTATTAGGGAAAGAACGGAACGTACCTTTTCTCTTTAATTATTTTTCAACCTTTATGGCCATATGGACCATATCAATGACCTCGACATAATGGTGTAGCTCCACAATATTTACAATATCTCGATTAAGGCCGGCGAGAAATCGAGCCATGGTGGCTTCTCGATCTTCCTCCACATCGGCGCGGATCATGGCCACTTCCATTTCCTTGTAGTAATCCTCTGATACAGCCACGCTTCAAGTCCAACCTAGCTCGAGCAAGGAGCCTTTGGAGCTGCCTCAAGGTCCAATCACCCGATCACGAGCTAAACAATTCAAGAGGCTGTTTCGGCCTTAGTAGATCAAGTTTGGGGTGAGACTTTGGTTGGACGCATTGACGAAGCTTGGACAAACTCGATGAGCCTTCCTTGCACTTTAATACGAGCTGAATTAACTTCCATTTCAGCTCAATAAGCTCGACTTAGCTCAACTTCAGCTCAAACATTTTTAATTCAGCTCAATATCAACTAGACATTAATTTAATAGCTGAATATTTATTTAAGTCGATTCAATTAGTTTATTACAGCTTATTAATATGTTTGTTGCATGTTTTTAATATGTCAAGTTTTATTACATGATTTAAAATTGCTTTAAAGTTGCCGAATTTAATGAGCTGATTTTAGTGTCATTGTTGACCGAATTAATGTGTCTTGTTTTTTATTCTTAATTTAGTTCAGCTAAATACCACATTAATCTTAGTTCTTCCTATTTTTGTAGGTTGGCCGAATGTGGGGGTTCATTTAGCAAGGTGAGCCGAATGTGGAGATTCATTTAGCTTGGTGCATGCACAATAGATTCAATGAACCTGGAGATACATGCATCAAATTGGTGAGCTGAATTTGGCATTCCTAGGTGACTATTCAGTCAATTGCCACCCCCAAACAGATGGACAAACAGAAGTGGTCAACCGGGTGCTATCAACTTTGTTACGAGCCATCATACGGAAAAATCTTAAGTCGTGGGAGGAGTGTTTGCCACATGTAGAATTTGCGTATAATCGATCCGTTCACTCGGCAACCAAACATTCTCCTTTTGAAATTGTTTATGGATTTAATCCGTTAACTCCTTTAGATTTAGTATCTTTACCTAACGATCAACTTATTCATGCAGATGCTAAAAAGAAGGCCGAGTATGTAAAGGAGTTACATCGGAAAGTTCGAGCCAACATTGAAGCAAGAACCGAAAGTTATGCTAGGAAAGCGAACAAGGGTCGTAAAAGAATTATCTTCGAACCTGGTGATTGGGTTTGGGTTCACATGAGAAAGGAACGTTTTCCCGCCCGACGAAGGTCAAAGCTACTACCGCGTGGTGATGGCCCTTTTCAAGTCTTGGAACGAATCAACGAGAATTCTTATCGACTTGATCTACCAGGTGAGTATAACATAAGTGCAAGTTTTAATGTCTCTGACTTATCCCCTTTTGATGCAGATTTCGATTTGAGGGCAAATCGCTTTGAAGAGGGGGAGGATGATACAGCCACGCTTCAAGTCCAACCTAGCTCGAGCAAGGAGCCTTTGGAGCTGCCTCAAGGTCCAATCACCCGATCACGAGCTAAACAATTCAAGGAGGCTGTTTCGGCCTTAGTAGATCAAGTTTGGGGTGAGACTTTGGTTGGACGCATTGACGAAGCTTGGACAAACTCGATAAGCCTTCCTTGCACTTTAATACGAGCTGAATTAACTTCCATTTCAGCTCAATAAGCTCGACTTAGCTCAACTTCAGCTCAAACATTTTCAATTCAGCTCAATATCAACTAGACATTAATTTAATAGCTGAATATTTATTTAAGTCGATTCAATTAGTTTATTACAGCTTATTAATATGTTTGTTGCATGTTTTTAATATGTCAAGTTTTATTACATGATTTAAAATTGCTTTAAAGTTGCCGAATTTAATGAGCTGATTTTAGTGTCATTGTTGACCGAATTAATGTGTCTTGTTTTTTATTCTTAATTTAGTTCAGCTAAATACCACATTAATCTTAGTTCTTCCTATTTTTGTAGGTTGGCCGAATGTGGGGGTTCATTTAGCAAGGTGAGCCGAATGTGGAGATTCATTTAGCTTGGTGCATGCACAATAGATTCAATGAACCTGGAGATACATGCATCAAATTGGTGAGCTGAATTTGGCATTCCTAGGTGACTATTCAGTCAAGAGAGCTAATGTTTCCAACTCCAAAGCTGTCAATTAATCCTTTCACATTTGCTGGATGCATCTTGGCTTTTCGGTTCCATGTGTTCACACTCCATGACTCTTCAATGTTGAGCTTTCACACTTAAATTGGCTGCTCATTACCCTCTTAATTGCTGGTCACTTTTCAGCCAAAAGTTGCAACATAAATGAGCTAATTTATGCCCATTGGCCGAACCTAGCTATCCATGCATCATCCAAATTTTTCCAAGTCCAATGCTTCATCTAGAAGGTGTCTACTGGAGCTCCATGTTCAGCCGAATCTAGCTAGTTCATTTAAGTGATTCATTTGCTTAATTTTAAGGAATGTAAGTGACCATTCGGCTAGCTTAGGTGTTGCTTATAAATAGCTGAAATTTTACTTTGTAAAGGACTTTTTGACATTTTAATTAGCGAATTGCTGCCAAATTTGTGAGGCATTTTCTCTCAAATTTCGTTCGAGACCCGTAAGACTTATCTAAGCTTTTAGTGGCGTCTTTCCGAGTCTTTTCTGAACTTATCACTCCTAAAACCCGAGTGTGGCGTTCACCTTTGATACCTTTGGTTCATACTTTACTAAGTATCGGGTCAAGGTCCTTATCAACCATTTCCAACTCAATTTGGTCCTATAAGTTTCGGGTCGACACTTTTCTTTAGTGTTGGTTCACTCTTGACCTTTTTGAACCATTACCATTTCATACCAAATCCTTTACCATTTAGTACCAATTCCCAAATACCAAAACGTACCAAAACCAAATACCATTTTCTAATTAATCTTAAACCGAACTCGACCATTCTAGTCATACCATTTCGACCTAAACCAAATCCATATCCAACTTTGCACGGACTTACTTTACTTCTTGAAACTCAATTATATTCTATATTCTTCTCGACTATTCTACTTCGTCGTTTACGATCGGGAACTAAATGACTCGGGTTCAACTACTAAACCGAGGTCGTATCATCCTCCATGCTTCATTGGCCTTGAGTTAAGCTTTGGAGCTTTTGATACAACTCCCGGTGATAGTAAGCAGGAATGAATCGCTTTCTCATTATGGCTTTCATTTCCGCCCATGTAGACACGGGACGTTCGCCATTGCGTCTTCGGCTCATCGTGAGTTGATCCCACCATATTATGGCGTATTCGGAGAATTCTATAGCAGCTAACTTTACCTTCTTGCTTTCCGAGTAATTGTGGCACTCGAAAACTAACTCCACCTTCTTCTCCCATTCAAGATAGGCCTCGGGATCCGACCTTCCTTGAAAAGCAGGAATCGCCATTTTAATGTTTTTTAAACCATCATCGGTCCTCTCTCGATCTCTTGGTCCCCGTGCTCGTTGGCCTTGTCGCCTTGCACTTTGTCGCGAAGCTCGATCACTTTCAACGTCACTTGCTTCATATAGATCATTTGCATGTTGCCATGGACGTTCTCGCTCTCTTCTCGGAATAGGAGGGGTGTTCGCACGTTGGCTTCATTCCTCCATTTGTTCCATTCGTTCATAAAGGGAATCAAATTGAGGTTGGAACAAACGAGAAATTTCTCGCACGATTGCTTGAACTTGTAGATCGGGCACTCCGCCTCCGGAAACGTTTCTCCTTGGTTGAAGATTAACTCCTCCACCAGCGGCATTCGAGGCTCCTCCACTTGTTGCTCGTCGTTCCGGGCTCCTTGACATGATGATTAAAATTAAGAAAATATCCTCACCAAAAAAAAAACCTCACAATTCACTCACAAGAAAAGAATTCACTCCTCTCGTGTTTCACTCTATTTTCGGCTTTTATCTTGATGTACTCTCTTGCCTTTTACCTCTCAAATCCAACTCTCGATATTCTGAAAAGCTACTTAGATTTATCCACACTTGTGGGTCGGCTTCAAGGGGTTTGCAAGGGAAAGTCGTAGGGTTTAGGGTAGGCTCGAAAGAAAGAAAGGCTTAAGATGTGGCGTATAAAATGGATTCACTAATTGGGATTTTTTTTTAATAGCGTGAAAATTCACTAAAATGGGTATAAAGGAGTGTAGAATGTGATTTTAGAAAAAAATTTGTTTAAGTGTCTCCAGACTCTTTTTTTTTTTTACGAATCTTTCACGTTCTTTTCGTCCGCACCTAGACCGTATGCAATTTTTTTTTCAATTTTTTTTTTCGATTTTTTTTTTGAATCTACAATTTACGTACCTAAATTAACCAGCTCTAATACCAACTGATATGAGCTCGTTTCGTATGAAATAACGAGTCGTAATATTTCCCGATCGAAATTAGGTAGTGTCGGCCTTGAAATAAATTCAAGTCTTGGTGTTTAAAATTAAATGGCTTTGGAAACAAGGGAGTTGATGGAGTGTTGTTTGCTGGATATTTCAATGAAAACAAGTCGAACCCTTATTAGCAAATAAGGACCCGGGGCTTAAGGTTTCAAAGAAAGAAAGGATTTGGGATAAAATAGGAACCTACGGTATGAAGAACGCCACACCAATTGTGATAAGTTCGAAACAAAGTCAGATTGACGCCACTTGTTGAAGATAAGTCAATTAGAGTTTTGGAGAATAAAGAGAGTGAATTGCCTCACTAAAATGATATTTCTTTCAGAAATTTGTCAAAAGTCCTTTTACAAGAAAATGAGTAACTATTTATAGCCTAATGCCTAGTAGCCGAATGGACATATTCTAGACTTAGTTTCTAAGCAAACATTGAACAAAAATGGCCAATGTAGGTTCGGCTGAATGGTGACCATACATGAAGCTTCCATATTAAGCAAATGAATCTTGGGAATGCATGTAGCAGCTACATTCAGCTGATGAGCTTAAATGATCATTCAATAGGCAACTCTTGCTGAAAAATTATCAATAATAAAGAGGGCACTTGAACAGCCACATTAGGTGTGAATGGACGGTTTTGAAGAGCCTTAAAATGTGAACACCAAGAACCGAATGGCCAAAATGTATCCAGCAATGTGAAGGAAATAATGGCAGCTTGAAAAACTATCTCTTTAGCCGAATGGTCACTTAGAGAACTTCAATAATCAGCACACCATTTTTAATGTAGTTCATGCATGTATCATTAGGTGCATTGAATCCAACATGCATGCATCTTGCACACCACATTCGGCCAACCTTTCCCATGCATCTTCCACATTCGGCTGAACCTAAATAAAACAAATGAACCTCATTAATTTAACTCAATTCAGCTGAATTAATTTAAAACATAATATGAACATACTAATTAACATTAAGCCGAATTAAATATGTACTAAACAAGACACATTAATTCGGCTGAACATAGTTAATTCATGTAATATATTCAAACAAATTAAATGACATCTAGACACCTTTAATTCAACCAAATCAACATATTAAACACTTGTAATAAATTAAGACATATTTAAAAGCTGTAATGAAACTTATTTAAATGCTTATTTAAATGGTCTAAAATTCCAGCAGCAAATTAATTAGCTAGAACGAAATTCAGCTTCAAAGAAGTTGAATAAGTTCAGCTCGTTTTTCAACTCCTTGCTATCATTTTCCTCAACCCGTTCCACCATTGCTAAAATAGCATCTTTGAATCGTCTAGCTCTAGCTCGCGTTATTGGACCAATGGGCAGCTTAATGGCTTCTTGTTCGTTCTCCATTTGGTTCGTAGGCAAGCTCACATCAGAACTCCCACAAGCCGAATCTGTCAAAGAACACCAAATCAGCAAGCAAATTAGATCGACCAGAATTTCTTGAAACAAATTAGAGTTTATGCGTCAATGAGAAAGAAAGAAATTGAAGGCATAAAACGGCTATTGAGGCTGAGAAAGCGAGGGCGATCTGCTCAATTGACCACCACGAAAGTTTCCCCTAAGTTTCCACAACCAAATTCACTCAAGAAGAATAAGTGTGCATTCGGCAAGAACCCTAGAATTTGGGAATTTAGGGCTGATTGTCGAACTCCAGCAAAAAGTGAAATTGATCAATTCTTTAAGATAAACGAGGGCTGGAAACACAAATAAAATAGCAAATAGATTAGAATTAAGATTCGGCACAAGTAGAATTAAATAAAAGAAATTGAACAGCAAAAATTAAAGGATAAGTCCTAAAGATCCTTGAAATCCCGAAAGATTTCACAAATCTCTTCAAACGGCTCTAATCTCCCCTCCAAAGAATATCGATGGCAAGAAGAAGGGTGAAGATGGCTCCCACAATCAAAAGATTGTTAAAACAACTTCTAAAGAAAACTCAAGAGAGAATTCTTGGAGAAAACCCCAAAGAAAATTCTGCACTCAACAAATCTGAAATTTGATAGAAAAAATAATAATAAGATGTTTTTACAAAGGGTGGCTGGCCAATGCTTATATAGGCCTCCAACAAATCCTAATCTCACAAGTAACTAATAAAAAATTAAACCTAATTAATAAAATAACAAAGTAAATTAGGCCATGCACTTATATGGGCTGTTTTGGGCCAAATTTTACATGTAATACTCCTAAAGATTAAAAAATTAAATTAAACAAGTAAGATGTTTACAAATTGGGCCCTTTGACATTTTGGCCTGATTTTCAACTAAGTATGAAGAAATTTCTTGATTGGGCTGGATTTTGGTTATTGGGCCTCGCCTTTAAGAATTTGGGCTTGTGATCCATCTCCTACCGAAATTGGGTTGTTGACGCTCGTAATGGAGATCCAACGCGCTTTGGCTGCAAGATTCGGTTTCTTGGACCAAGATTTCTAAGATTTGAAATCTTGATTTTCTTGATTCTTGAAATCGCTCCGAACAGCAAAATTGGGCCAAGATTCGATTTCTTGATTTTCTTGAAAACAAGAAAGTGAATCTTGATTTTCTTGATTTGAGCCCATCACCTTCTTAAGCTTGCGTTGGGCCTTTGTGACTCGTATCATTCCCCCCTTCCTCAAAAAGATTCGTCCTCGAATCTAAAAAAATCAAATGAACTCGACTTTCCTCGATCGAACGGGACTAATGGCAATTGAGTCCACTGAAAAGAATAGCCATGAAATATTAAGTAGCAACGCAAACAAGCTTGTAGTCCAATTATAAGCATAATAGAACAGGTATAACGCATGTGAACGGACAGATTCAGATTACCATGCCTTAATCGACGGTCTATAGATTCACTCACACATGCATTATCAAAAACAAGAATCTTTTTATCAACCATCAAAATAGATTTATCATCAATAAATAAAATAGGACAGTCAAGCACGTTTCGATCTAAGTGTTCATCAACACGATCTTTGTCGCTATCCGAGGAGTACAAAAGTGTTTCAAAGGTTTCAAGCATCTTACCTTGATAAGCAAAAGAATAAGGGTCGATTTTACCTTTTTCATTTAAAACAAACCTTCGTTCATCGGGCGCATAGTGTAGTTGAATCTCCGTTGTTGAGTTAACCTTTGTCAAATGGAACTCAAACTTCATGTACAACCACATAAACTGTTTAAGGCACGAATATAAATTGAAAACAAATTTGGAAAATTTTGTTACCTTATTCTCCAAAACAGATTTGGACAAATTCGAGGATTTTACACAAGGTAAATCAAGAGAATAACAAATCACGCTTCTTTTCGTAATGACTTTATCAACCACAATCGAAGAGTAACAATTAATCGGATCAAAATGAGGGGATCTTTTAAGAACTAAGTCAGCAAAAGTTTTATCAATAATTTTCAAATCTGCACTGGACTCGATTTCTAAAATTTCCTTACCTCGCTTACCTTCGGGATCATGTAGTGTGATTTCATCTTTGCCTAAGTTGATCGTATGAAAGCGTCTTTCATTTGAGAGGTATTGAAGTTGAAAGTTATCTTTCGATCTTTCGGGAACCTGAAAAGTAGCAACACAAGAAAAATTCATATCTTGGTTAGTGGAAACATTCCTCACTACCCTTTCCATGTCTTTTTCTAATTCATTTTCTCTTCTTTCTTCAATTTCTTTTTCACTCTCAATCTCTTTTTGCTCTTTTTCATTCTCTTTTTCTTTTTCCTCACTTTTTTAACAGAATTTTTCAGTTTGATTTGGTCCTCATGGACTTGTTCCGGAGTGAGCGGCACTAAGGTGAGTTTCTTTCCTTGATGCTTGAAAGAATACCTATTGGTACGACCATCGTGAGTGACTTTTCGATCCAGTTGCCATGGTTCTCCTAGCAACAAATGGCAGGCTTGAATAGGCATTACGTCGCACACAACTTCGTCTTGATACTTACCGATAGAAAAGGCGATGCGCACTTGTTGAGTGACTTTAAATCGGCCTTCGTTGCTAAGCTCTTGTAGTTGATAAGGTTGTGGGTGCTTGGTAGTGGTTAAGCAAAGGTTTTCCACCATCGTCGTGCTGGCTACGTTCGAGCAACTTTCACCATTAATAATAACTCTACAAAGCTTACCTTGTACATGGCAGCGAGTATGAAAGAGATGTTCTCGTTGCTGCTCGCTCTTTGGTTTTGCCAAAGATGATTGTCCATGATCATGAAAATCATCATCCATTCTAGGGACACGTTGAGGGCTGCACCTATGGGGCTGGTTATCCCTATCTTCCTTAATTGGATCTCGATATTGATGTTTTTGATTCAATCGCACCTCATTGATGGTAGCAGTCAAAGCTCGAAGAGCAGCAGCCTGTTCATCCAACTGTTGTTGGAATTTTTTAAATATGTCACTATTATTATCACCTGTAGACATTTTTTTTAAAACCTGCAAAACACTCAACACTCAAAAATAAAAGTTATCAAACCTCACCGTTAATCACTCAAAAAGAAAAAATCAAATTCTCAATGAGGTCGAATTCAATCTTGTGAGTTCTTTATCAGAGTTTATATCAACCAATGAGAGAGTGTGAACCAAACTACCAAAGAATCCTAATTTGCACTAGGATGCCAAAAACTGACGAGACACCAATTGATTCGTGTTGCACGGAGGAAGAAGTTGTGCACACGTTTAAATCCTACTAACACAAGAAACAAGAAGGTGTTCGATAACGTAAAGGAAGAATAAAGGTAAAAAAATGAAAACCTACAGCTAAGAATCAATAAAAATTGCTGAAAACAGAAAACCCGAAAAACTGCGGAGTAACTTGACAACTTCGTTCGAGGTGTTCCCGATCTCCAAAAATCTCGAAATTAAATCTGGAGTGTCCTCATATATTTAATTTTTTATCTGGAAATTTTGGGCACCAAATTCAACCCGATGAATCTTTTTTTAAAATTTTTATTGAATTTAATCTTTTTTGATTTTTTTGACTGATTTTTTTGCGGGAATAATTTTTTTATATTCAATCACAGTGCCAAAAATATGTATGTAAAATTTTAGATCAATCGGACAACGTTTACCCACTCAAATGAATTTTTTTGAACAATTTTTCTGGGTAAAACTGCTGTTTATGCTTTAAAAAATAGAGATCAGTTTAGAAATCAACCAAGAACACCCAAAACGCCCAAAATCTGATACCAAATGATACGGAGGCGCGCGCGGACCAAGATCGAGTTGCCAAGTCACGGGAAACTCCTACGAAAGCTCTAATCGAACAGATCTGAAATCAAAAACAAAGATTAAGATTAAACCGAATCAGATTTGAATTTAAAATTCCCAAATTCAATTAAAAGAGCAGCAAGAAGAAAAGAAATAGAATCGATGAATCAAACGAAATTGAGAAGAAAGAAAAGATGCGAATTTGCCAAGGAATTGATTCGGCCAAGAATGCCCAATTTCCAGCAATCAATTGATTCCCAAATTGAAAGAAATCCAATCGGCCAAACCCTAGGAATTGGGGATTTTTGGGTTCGAATGGGTGCTGCCAATAGGAGAACAACTTAAACGATGAGATCTTGAGTTTAATCAATGCTGGAAAACAAAAGAGAACAGCAAAATATTAGATGAGAAATCGGCACAAGTATAAGCAAAGAAAAGTAAAGAAAGAAATCGAAAACAGCAAGAATTAAAGGATAAGTCCTAAAGATCCTTGAAATCCCGAAAGATTTCACAAATCTCTTCAAACGGCTCTAATCTCCCCTCCAAAGAATATCAATGGCAAGAAGAAGGTTGAAGATGGCTCCCACAATCAAAAGATTATTAAAACAACTTCTAAAGAAAACTCAAGAGAGAATTCTTGGAGAAAAAATGATACGGGGTTGCGCGCGGACCAAGATCGAGTTGCCAAGTCACGGGAAACTCCTACGAAAGCTCTAAACGAACAGATCTGAAATCAAACAAAGAACGAGATTAAATCTGGAAAATTAAAATCTGGAATAAGAACCCTAAAATCAGCAAGATCTAATCAAGGAACGAAACACTTATGAAAGAGGTTTCTTGAAACCAAGAACACGAAATTGATTCCCAAGAATGAACTCCCACAAGCCGAATCTGTCAAAGAACACCAAATCAGCAAGCAAATTAGATCGACCAGAATTTCTTGAAACAAATTAGAGTTTATGCGTCAATGAGAAAGAAAGAAATTGAAGGCATAAAACGGCTATTGAGGCTGAGAAAGCGAGGGCGATCTGCTCAATTGACCACCACGAAAGTTTCCCCTAAGTTTCCACAACCAAATTCACTCAAGAAGAATAAGTGTGCATTCGGCAAGAACCCTAGAATTTGGGAATTTAGGGCTGATTGTCGAACTCCAGCAAAAAGTGAAATTGATCAATTCTTTAAGATAAACGAGGCTGGAAACACAAATAAAACAGCAAATAGATTAGAATTAAGATTCGGCACAAGTAGAATTAAATAAAAGAAATTGAATAGCAAAAATTAAAGGATAAGTCCTAAAGATCCTTGAAATCCCGAAAGATTTCACAAATCTCTTCAAACGGCTCTAATCTCCCCTCCAAAGAATATCGATGGCAAGAAGAAGGTTGAAGATGGCTCCCACAATCAAAAGATTGTTAAAACAACTTCTAAAGAAAACTCAAGAGAGAATTCTTGGAGAAAACCCCAAAGAAAATTCTGCACTCAACAAATCTGAAATTTGATAGAAAAAATAATAATAAGATGTTTTTACAAAGGGTGGCTGGCCAATGCTTATATAGGCCTCCAACAAAACTTAATCTCACAAGTAACTAATAAAAAATTAAACCTAATTAATAAAATAACAAGGTAAATTCGGCCATGCACTTATATGGGCTGTTTTGGGCCGAATTTTACATGTAAAGCTCCTAAAGATTAAAAAATTAAATTAAACAAGTAAGATGTTTACAAATTGGGCCCTTTGACATTTTGGCCTGATTTTCAACTAAGTATGAAGAAATTTCTTGATTGGGCTGGATTTTGGTTATTGGGCCTCGCCTTTAAGAATTTGGGCTTGTGATCCATCTCCTACCGAAATTGGGTTGTTGACGCTCGTAATGGAGATCCAACGCGCTTTGGCTGCAAGATTCGGTTTCTTGGACCAAGATTTCTAAGATTTGAAATCTTGATTTTCTTGATTCTTGAAATCGCTCCGAACAGCAAAATTGGGCCAAGATTCGATTTCTTGATTTTCTTGAAAACAAGAAAGTGAATCTTGATTTTCTTGATTTGAGCCCATCACCTTCTTAAGCTTGCGTTGGGCCTTTGTGACTCGTATCATTCCCCCCTTCCTCAAAAATATTCGTCCTCGAATCTAAAAAAGTCAAATGAACTCGACTTTCCTCGATCGAACGGGACTAATGGCAATTGAGTCCACTGAAAAGAATAGCCATGAAATATTAAGTAGCAACGCAAACAAGCTTGTAGTCCAATTATAAGCATAATAGAACAGGTATAACGCATGTGAATGGACAGATTCAGATTACCATGCCTTAATCGACGGTCTATAGATTCACTCACACATGCATTATCAAAAACAAGAATCTTTTTATCAACCATCAAAATAGATTTATCATCAATAAATAAAATAGGACAGTCAAGCACGTTTCGATCTAAGTGTTCATCAACACGATCTTTGTCGCTATCCGAGGAGTACAAAAGTGTTTCAAAGGTTTCAAGCATCTTACCTTGATAAGCAAAAGAATAAGGGTCGATTTTACCTTTTTCATTTAGAACAAACCTTCGTTCATCGGGGGCATAGTGTAGTCGAATCTCCGTTGTTGAGTTAACCTTTGTCAAATGGAACTCAAACTTCATGTACAACCACATAAACTGTTTAAGGCACGAATATAAATTGAAAACAAATTTGGAAAATTTTGTTACCTTATTCTCCAAAACAGATTTGGACAAATTCGAGGATTTTACACAAGGTAAATCAAGAGAATAACAAATCACGCTTCTTTTCGTAATGACTTTATCAACCACAATCGAAGAGTAACAATTAATCGGATCAAAATGAGGGGATCTTTTAAGAACTAAGTCAGCAAAAGTTTTATCAATAATTTTCAAATCTGCACTAGACTCGATTTCTAAAATTTCCTTACCTCGCTTACCTTCGGGATCATGTAGTGTGATTTCATCTTTGCCTAAGTTGATCGTATGAAAGCGTCTTTCATTTGAGAGGTATTGAAGTTGAAAGTTATCTTTCGATCTTTCGGGAACCTGAAAAGTAGCAACACAAGAAAAATTCATATCTTGGTTAGTGGAAACATTCCTCACTACCCTTTCCATGTCTTTTTCTAATTCATTTTCTCTTCTTTCTTCAATTTCTTTTTCACTCTCAATCTCTTTTTGCTCTTTTTCATTCTCTTTTTCTTTTTCCTCACTTTTTTTAACAGAATTTTTCAGTTTGATTTGGTCCTCATGGACTTGTTCCGGAGTGAGCGGCACTAAGGTGAGTTTCTTTCCTTGATGCTTGAAAGAATACCTATTGGTACGACCATCGTGAGTGACTTTTCGATCCAGTTGCCATGGTTCTCCTAGCAACAAATGGCAGGCTTGAATAGGGATTACGTCGCACACAACTTCATCTTGATACTTACCGATAGAAAAGGCGATGCGCACTTGTTGAGTGACTTTAAATCGGCCTTCGTTGCTAAGCTCTTGTAGTTGATAAGGTTGTGGGTGCTTGGTAGTGGTTAAGCAAAGGTTTTCCACCATCGTCGTGCTGGCTACGTTCGAGCAACTTTCACCATTAATAATAACTCTACAAAGCTTACCTTGTACATGGCAGCGAGTATGAAAGAGATGTTCTCGTTGCTGCTCGCTCTTTGGTTTTGCCAAAGATGATTGTCCATGATCATGAAAATCATCATCCATTCTAGGGACACGTTGAGGGTTGCACCTATGGGGCTGGTTATCCCTATCTTCCTTAATTGGATCTCGATATTGATGTTTTTGATTCAATCGCACCTCATTGATGGTAGCAGTCAAAGCTCGAAGAGCAGCAGCCTGTTCATCCAACTGTTGTTGGAATTTTTTAAATATGTCACTATTATTATCACCTGTAGACATTTTTTTTTAAAACCTGCAAAACACTCAACACTCAAAAATAAAAGTTATCAAACCTCACCGTTAATCACTCAAAAAGAAAAAATCAAATTCTCAATGAGGTCGAATTCAATCTTGTGAGTTCTTTATCAGAGTTTATATCAACCAATGAGAGAGTGTGAACCAAACTACCAAAGAATCCTAATTTGCACTAGGATGCCAAAAACTGACGAGACACCAATTGATTCGTGTTGCACCGAGGAAGAAGTTGTGCACACGTTTAAATCCTACTAACACAAGAAACAAGAAGGTGTTAGATAACGTAAAGGAAGAATAAAGGTAAAAAAATGAAAACCTACAGCTAAGAATCAATAAAAATTGCTGAAAACAGAAAACCCGAAAAACTGCGGAGTAACTTGACAACTTCGTTCGAGGTGTTCCCGATCTCCAAAAATCACGAAATTAAATCTGGAGTGTTCTTATATATTGAATTTTTTATCTGGAAATTTTGGGCACCAAATTCAACCCGATGTATCTTTTTTTTAAATTTTTATTGGATTTCGTCTTTTTTGATTTTTTTTACTTTTTTGACTGATTTTTTTGCGGGAATAATTTTTTTATATTTAATCACAATGCCAAAAACATGTATGTAAAATTTCAGATCAATCGGACAACGTTTACCCACTCAAATGAATTTTTTTTGAGCAATTTTTCTGGGTAAAACTGCTGTTTATGCTTTAAAAAATAGAGATCAGTTTAGAAATCAACCAAGAACACCCAAAACGCCCAAAATCTGATACCAAATGATACGGAGGCGCACGCGGACCAAGATCGAGTTGCCAAGTCACGGGAAACTCCTACGAAATCTCTAATCGAACAGATCTGAAATCAAAAACAAAGATTAAGATTAAACCGAATCAGATTTGAATTTAAAATTCCCAAATTCAATTAAAAGAGCAGCAAGAAGAAAAGAAATAGAATCGATGAATCAAACGAAATTGAGAAGAAAGAAAAGATGCGAATTTGCCAAGGAATTGATTCGGCCAAGAATGCCCAATTTCCAGCAATCAATTGATTCCCAAATTGAAAGAAATCCAATCGGCCAAACCCTAGGAATTGGGGATTTTTGGGTTCGAATGGGTGCTGCCAATAGGAGAACAACTTAAACGATGAGATCTTGAGTTTAATCAATGCTGGAAAACAAAAGAGAACAGCAAAATATTAGATGAGAAATCGGCACAAGTATAAGCAAAGAAAAGTAAAGAAAGAAATTGAAAACAGCAAGAATTAAAGGATAAGTCCTAAAGATCCTTGAAATCCCGAAAGATTTCACAAATCTCTTCAAACGGCTCTAATCTCCCCTCCAAAGAATATCGATGGCAAGAAGAAGGTTGAAGATGGCTCCCACAATCAAAAGATTGTTAAAACAACTTCTAAAGAAAACTCAAGAGAGAATTCTTGGAGAAAAAATGATACGGGGTTGCGCGCGGACCAAGATCGAGTTGCCAAGTCACGGGAAACTCCTACGAAAGCTCTAAACGAACAGATCTGAAATCAAACAAAGAACGAGATTAAATCTGGAAAATTAAAATCTGGAATAAGAACCCTAAAATCAGCAAGATCTAATCAAGGAACGAAACACTTATGAAAGAGGTTTCTTGAAACCAAGAACACGAAATTGATTCCCAAGAATGAACTCCCACAAGCTGAATCTGTCAAAGAACACCAAATCAACAAGCAAATTAGATCGACCAGAATTTCTTGAAACAAATTAGAGTTTATGCGTCAATGAGAAAGAAAGAAATTGAAGGCATAAAACGGCTATTGAGGCTGAGAAAGCGAGGGCGATCTGCTCAATTGACCACCACGAAAGTTTCCCCTAAGTTTCCACAACCAAATTCACTCAAGAAGAATAAGTGTGCATTCGGCAAGAACCCTAGTGATACGGGGTTGTGCGCGGACCAAGATCGAGTTGCCAAGTCACGTGAAACTCCTACGAAAACCCTAAACAATTAGATCTGAAACGAAACAGAAAAATTAAAAGATTAGAACTTTGAATTTCCAGATCTGAAATAAAATCCCCAAATCAGCAAAGAATCAAATTGAGAATAGAAATAAGTGTTAGGGTTCTTGAAACCCTCAAGGAGATTGTGATTCTGCCCAATTGAACACCAAGATAGTTTTTCCCAAATTTCGACAATCTAATTTCACCCAAAAAGAGTATGGAAAAACCCTAGAAATTGGGGATTTTTGGGCTGATTCCTTAAGATAGAAAAAGGCTGAAAACACAATAAGAACAGAAAATAGATTAGATAATGATTCAGCACAAGTAGAAATAAAGAAAGAATTGACAGTAAGAAATTGAAAGATAAGTCCTAAGAAGCCTTGAAATCTCGAAAGATCTCACAACTCCCTTCAAACGGCTCTAATCTCCCCTCCAAAGAATATCAATGGCAAGAAGAAGGTTGAAGATGGCTCCCACAATCAAAAAGATTGTTAAAACAACTTCTAAAGAAAACTCAAGAGAAAATCCTTGAAGAACTCAAAGAAAATTCTTCTCTCAATAAATCTGAAATTTTAATAATAATGATAAGTGTTTAACAAGGTGGATAGCCATGCCTTTAAATAGGCCTTATAACTAGTCCTAATCTAATTAGAAAACTAAAATAAAAAAAACTCCTAATTATTTTAATATGGAAATTCGGTCAAAGGTCATTTTATCTGGGACTCTTGGACTAAATATTGACATAAAAATTTAAACTAAGTAAATAAATAAATAAAAATAAAAATAAAACTTTACAACTTGGGCCACTTTGACAATTTGGCCTGATTTTCAACTAAGTATGGATGGATTTCTTGATTGGGCTGGGAATTTGCTTATTGGGCCTCGCCTTCAAGAATTTGGGCTTTTGTGACTCGTATCATTCCCCCCTTCCTCAAAAAGATTCGTCCTCGAATCTGAAAAATCAAATGAACTCGACTTTCCTCTATCGAACGGGACTAATGGCAATTGAGTCCACTGAGAAGAATAGCCATGAGATAGTAAATAGTAACGGAAATAAGCTTGTAGTCCAATCATAAGCATAATAGAACAGGTATAACGCATGTGAATGGACAGATTCAGATTACCATGCAAACAATCTAATTTACTCACCACTGCCTCGTCAAATATTTGAAACAAAGATGGACATGTTTTAAGGCATTCAGTCGTCTCACATTGTTCCCACAAACTATGAATAAATTGCGAGTAATAAATCAAATGGTAAACATAATCGTCACAAGTAGGTATTTGAAAAGATTCACATGGTTCACAGAGTTGCATAATCATACCATGCATTAATCGACGGTCTATAGATTCACTCACACATGCATTATCAAAAACAAGAATCTTTTTATCAACTATCAAAACAGATAGATCATCAATAAATAAAATAGGACAGTCAAGCACGTTTCGATCTAAGTGTTCATCAACACGATCTTTATCACTATCCGAGGAGTACAAAAGTGTTTCAAAGGTTTCAAGCATCTTACCTCGATAAGCAAAAGAATAAGGGTCGATTTTACCTTTTTCATTTAAAACAAACCTTCGTTCATCGGGGGCATAGTGTAGTCGAATCTCCGTTGTTGAGTTAACCTTTGTCAAATGGAACTCAAACTTCATGTACAACCACATAAACTGTTTAAGGCAAGAATATAAATTGAAAACAAATTTGGCAAATTTCGTTACCTTATTCTCCAAAACAGATTTGGACAAATTCAAGGATTTTACACAAGGTAAATCAAGAGAATAACAAATCACGCTTCTTTTCGTAATGACTTTATCAACCACAATCGAAGAGTAACAATTAATCGGATCAAAATGATGGGATCTTTTAAGAACTAAGTCACCAAAAGTTTTATCAATAATTTTCAAATCTGCACTGGACTCGGTTTCTAAAATTTCCTTACCTCGCTTACCTTCGGGATCATGTAGTGTGATTTCATCTTTGCTTAAGTTGATCGTATGAAAGCGTCTTTCATTTGAGAGGTATTGAAGTTGAAAGTTATCTTTCGATCTTTCGGGAACCTGAAAAGTAGCAACACAAGAAAAATTCATATCTTGGTTAGTGGAAACATTCCTCACTAGCCTTTCCTCGTCTTTTTCTTTTGTTTCTTTTTCTAACTCATTTTCTCTTATTTCTTCAACTTCTTTTTCAATTTTCTTTTCTGTTTCACATTCCTTTTCACTCTCAATCTCTTTTTGCTCTTTTTCATTCTCTTTTTCTTTTTCCTCACTTGTTTTAACAGAATTTCTCAGTTTGATTTGGTCCTCATGGACTTGTTCCGGAGTGAGCGGCACTAAGGTAAGTTTCTTTCCTTGATGCTTGAAAGAATACCTATTGGTACGACCATCGTGAGTGACTTTTCGATCCAGTTGCCATGGTTCTCCTAGCAACAAATGGCAGGCTTGAATAGGCATTACGTCGCACACAACTTCGTCTTGATACTTACCGATAGAAAAGGCAATGCGCACTTGTTGAGTGACCCTAAATTGGCCTTCGTTGCTAAGCCCTTGTAGTTGATAAGGTTGTGGATGCTTGGTAGTGGTTAAGCAAAGCTTTTCCACCATCGTCGTGCTGGCTATGTTCGAGCAACTTTCACCATCAATAATAACTCTACAAAGCTTACCTTGTACATGGCAGCGAGTATGAAAGAGATGTTCTCGTTGCTGCTCGCTCCTTGGTTTTGCCAAAGATGATTGTCCACGATCATGAAAATCATCATCCATTCTAGTGACACGTCGAGGGCCGCGCCTTTGGGGTTGGTTATCCCTATCTTCCTTAATTGGATCTCGATATTGATGTTTTTGATTCACTCGTACCTCATTCAAAGTAGTATTCAATGCTTGAAGTGTAGCATTTATTTGTGTGATTGCAGCAGTATGTCCATCTAACTGTTGTTGGACTTTCATAAGTGCATCATTATTATCACCTTTAGACATCTTCAAAAGCTGTAAAAAATAAACACTCAACACTCAAAAATAAAAGTTAGCAAACCTCACCATTAATCACTCAAAAAGAAAATTCAAATTCTCAATGAGGTCGAATTCAATCTTGTGAGTTCTTTATCAGAGTTTATATCAACCAATTAGAGAGTGTGAACCAAACTACCAAAGAATCCTAATTTGCACTAGGATGCCAAAAACTGACGAGACACCAATTGATTCGTGTTGCACCGAGGAAGAAGTTGTGCACACGTTTAAATCCTACTAACACAAGAAACAAGAAGGTGTTAGATAATGTAAAGGAAGAATAAAGGTAAACAAATGAAAACCTACAGCTAAGAATCAATAAAAATTGCTGAAAACAGAAAACCCGAAAAACTACGGAGTAACTTGACAACTTCGTTCGAGGTGTTCCCGATCTCCAAAAATCACGAAATTAAATTTGGAGTGTCCTTATATATTTAATTTTTGATCTGGAAAATTTGGGCACCAAATTCAACCCGCTGAATATTTTTTTAATTTTTTATTGGATTTCGTCTTTTTTCAATTTTTTGACTTTTTCGACTTATTTTTTTGCGGGAAATATTTTTGTATATTCAATAACAGTGCCAAAAATATGTATGTAAAATTTCAGATCAATCAGAAAACGTTTACCCACTCAAATGATTTTTTTTCGAAAATTTTTCTGGGTAAAACTGCTGTTTGTAATTTAAAAAATAGAGATCAGTTTAGAAATCAACCAAGAACACCCAAAACGCCCAAAATCTGATACCAAATGATACGGGGTTGCGCGCGGACCAAGATCGAGTTGCCAAGTCACGTGAAACTCCTACGAAAACCCTAAACAATTAGATCTGAAACGAAACAGAAAAATTAAAAGATTAGAACTTTGAATTTCCAGATCTGAAATAAAATCCCCAAATCAGCAAAGAATCAAATTGAGAATAGAAATAAGTGTTAGGGTTCTTGAAACCCTCAAGGAGATTGTGATTCTGCCCAATTGAACACCAAGATAGTTTTTCCCAAATTTCGACAATCTAATTTCACCCAAAAAGAGTATGGAAAAACCCTAGAAATTGGGGATTTTTGGGCTGATTCCTTAAGATAGAAAAGGCTGAAAACACAATAAGAACAGAAAATAGATTAGATAATGATTCAGCACAAGTAGAAATAAAGAAAGAATTGACAGTAAGAAATTGAAAGATAAGTCCTAAGAAGCCTTGAAATCTCGAAAGATCTCACAACTCCCTTCAAACGGCTCTAATCTCCCCTCCAAAGAATATCAATGGCAAGAAGAAGGTTGAAGATGGCTCCCACAATCAAAAAGATTGTTAAAACAACTTCTAAAGAAAACTCAAGAGAAAATCCTTGAAGAACTCAAAGAAAATTCTGCTCTCAACAAATCTGAAATTTTAATAATAATGATAAGTGTTTAACAAGGTGGATAGCCATGCCTTTAAATAGGCCTTATAACTAGTCCTAATCTAATTAGAAAACTAAAATAAAAAAAACTCCTAATTATTTTAATATGGAAATTCGGTCAAAGGTCATTTTATCTGGGACTCTTGGACTGAATATTGACATAAAAATTTAAACTAAGTAAATAAATAAATAAAAATAAAAATAAAACTTTACAACTTGGGCCACTTTGACAATTTGGCCTGATTTTCAACTAAGTATGGATGGATTTCTTGATTGGGCTGGGAATTTGCTTATTGGGCCTCGCCTTCAAGAATTTGGGCTTTTGTGACTCGTATCACCTAGAATTTGGGAATTTAGGGCTGATTGTCGAACTCCAGCAAAAAGTGAAATTGATCAATTCTTTAAGATAAACTGATGTGATCCGGCTCGGTTGATTGAGTCGATTCACTTGATTGCCCGATCGTCGACGAGAAGTTTGTTCGATTTTGTAGATAGATGGAGTTAGATGATTTTTTATAGCGGAAGTTAAGAAAATGGGTTCAAAAGATGGTTTGGATAGATGTTTGATAGGCTCGGTGAAATAAAGAAATATTATTTATAATTTAATAGTTCAAATGGAATAGAAAAATAGAACTCAAGCGAAGAACGATTCAATACTATATGAAGTATTGCCCCGGGACTTATATTGCTCAAGGTGGATTAAATGGATTGTCGAAGATGGACCTTGACCCGTTACCTATAGAGAGGTAGGAACCAAAGGTATAAAAAGGTGGATGAACGCCACACCAGGATGGTGATAAGTTCAAGAAGTCGGGTTGACGCCACTAGCGAGCTAGATAAGTCAGAACGAGACTCGTACGAAATAGGATAGGAGGAAACCTCACAATCAAGTTTTCAATAATCAAATTCTGTAACCTTTTACAATAAACAAGTAAGCTATTTATAAGCCTAAAATGCCTATTGATATTCGGCATCTATGTTGTTCACACTAACTTAAATTCTGTTCACACAGGTATTTAACATGTTCATAAATAGCATTAAAATCCCGTTCATGCTTGAAGATGGTACATGAATTGGCCGAACCATCATGATGCTTCACTTGATGCATTCATGCATCCTTAGCCTTGAAGAATCTCCATAATTCCATGAATGTGCAGCTCTTTAATGATCCTACATCTCCCTTGGCTGAATGAGGCATTAATGTGCCTAAAATACTTGAATGGTCATCTTGAAAATGCATGAATCATGCATGAAACGTCCCATGTATTTTCCCCCATATATATGATCCATGAATCTTCAAATACATGAACTTTCAGCAACTCCCTCTTGCATGAACGTCCCAAATGCATGTGCTCCTTTAAATGCCATCCATTGAACCTCAATTGTGCATGCACACTCCCATACATTGAACCTATCATGCATGAACCTTGTTTAATTACTCTCCAAATTCAGCTCACCTACAAAAACACATGACCAAAATTAAATCACATAAAATTCAGCTGAACAAACATTAATATAATTTAGACACACTAATTAAACATAAATTAAATTAGACAAATTTAATAAAGTCTTAACAAGACATATTAAATTCGGCCAAGACACATTTAAAACATGTAATAAGTCAAAACATAATTATGAGCTGTAGTAATTTAAGCTAAATTAATAAATTACTTAATTTATTCAGACATTAAATGATGTGATCCGGCTCGGTTGATTGAGTCGATTCACTTGATTGCCCGATCGTCGACGAGAAGTTTGTTCGATTTTGTAGATAGATGGAGTTAGATGATTTTTTATAGCGGAAGTTGAGAAAATGGGTTCAAAAGATGGTTTGGATAGATGTTTGATAGGCTCGGTGAAATAAAGAAATATTGTTTATAATTTAATAGTTAAAATGGAATGGAAAAATAGAACTCAAGCGAAGAACGATTCAATACTATATGAAGTATTGCCCCGGGACTTATACTGCTTAAGGTGGGTTTAATGGATTGTCGAAGATGGACCTTGACCCGTTACCTATAGAGAGGTAGGAACCAAAGGTATAAAAAGGTGGATGAACGCCACACCAGGATGGTGATAAGTTCAAGAAGTCGGGTTGACGCCACTAGCGAGCTAGATAAGTCAGAACGAGACTCGTACGAAATAGGATAGGAGGAAACCTCACAATCAAGTTTTCAATAATCAAATTCTGTAACCTTTTACAATAAACAAGTAAGCTATTTATAAGCCTAAAATGCCTATTGATATTCGGCATCTATGTTGTTCACACTAACTTAAATTCTGTTCACACAGGTATTTAACATGTTCACACAAATAGCATTAAAATCCAGTTCATGCTTGAAGATGGTACATGAATTGGCAGAACCATCATGATGCTTCACTTGATGCATTCATGCATCCTTAGCCTTGAAGAATCTCCATAATTCCATGAATGTGCAGCTCTTTAATGATCCTACATCTCCCTTGGCTGAATGAGGCATTAATGTGCCTAAAATACTTGAATGGTCATCTTGAAAATGCATGAATCATGCATGAAACGTCCCATGTATTTTCCCCCATAAATATGATCCATGAATCTTCAAATACATGAACTTTCAGCAACTCCCTCTTGCATGAACATCCCAAATGCATGTGCTCCTTTAAATGCCATCCATTGAACCTCAATTGTGCATGCACACTCCCATACATTGCACCAATCCGTTCATGAACCTGCAGCAAATTAAATCAGCAAGTTAAATGCATTTCAAACACATTAAATTAGCAGCATATGAACTCAATAATTTGCACATTAAATTTGGCCATACATATTAACAATTTTAGACATATTTAAAACATCATAATTAATTAAGTATTTAATTTAGATATAATTAAAACACTTAATTAATTATTTGTCCAGATTTTAACAAATTAACTAACTTAAGATAAACAACTAATTTAACTAATGACAAATTAAATGGTTTATTTCAGCAAAATAAATGCAAGCTAAAGAAAGCTAAAAATAAGCTCATTGGGTTAAGATTGAGCTGAATTGAGCTTGAGTGAGTTGACTTGAGCTCGAGTGAGCTGGAAACGAGCTAAACGGAGCTTAACAAAATGAAATTGAACTAATTCAGCTCGCATGGATTTGCAAACAATGCTTAGGGAGCTGATCCAAAAGTGTGCCCGGGGCATGGTCGTATCATCCCCTCCCTCTTTAAAGCGATTTGTCCCCAAATCGGGCCATTTACTCGCGAAAAATCGTTGAAGATTCTGAAAGCCACAATTAACTCGGATCAAAAGAAGCTCATTCGCATGCCCTCCCTCTTTAGGAGGGTACCACTTCACATTGTCACCTTTAAAAGAATAAAACGAATTAGTGACACGATGAAGATTAAACACAAAGGAACTTTTTGAGATTTGATTCACAGTTTGAACAAATAATCCAATACCGGGGTCGAAAATAGAAATCGTTCTTACCTTTTTCTTCGATGGAAACAAACATAAATCACAAGGCATTTGATAGCTATGGTTTTGGAAGTCAACTTTCCATGGTTCGATTACCTTAGGCAATGATATAGAATGGTGTTCACCGGGGTCAAAGACAAAATTTTCTCTTGCCATTTCAATTTGATTTGGCAATTTCATGACCGACTTCATAGAAAGAGCACTAAGCAACTCAAAATCATTATCATTCAAAACATGTTCGGATCTTTTAGTCCACAGTTGAGAACATCCTCCGAAAACAAAATTTTGATTTTGACTTAACAAACCAACAAGATTCACATGGCTCATTTTCAAACTTAAAGACAAAGTATCATACAAACAAAGATTGTTTACACATTCATTCAAACAAATTTTACGATGCTTGCTTTCTTTCATGGATGATTCATAATAGCAAACTCCAGGATTAAAGACATGATTTTGACTACTCGATCCAAATGGCAAAAAGAGTCCTTTTATCTCCAACAATTTACACAAATTAAACAACGAGGGTGTTAACATACTCAAATTCAAACAAGCAAACCCTTTAAATTTCATTCGAAAAGATTTACAAAAACATGGAAATTTCACACCAAAAATTAGATAATCCACATGATCAACACAACCAAGCAGATGATATGTCAACTTTTGATCACACAATTCCAGATTTTGTTGGTGCTGATTTATTCGCTCTTCATCAAAAATCTTGCCAATGCCGTATTCATCAATACATTTCCATTCCTTTTCAACATGATCAGTGAGAATGAACATTTTATATGGACTTTCATCTTGCGCATCCAAAACATGCATTCCATTGCAAGTTAAAGATAAACAACCAATACCATCAAAATGATATTTTTCAAAAGCAAGAATCTTCTTATCATTAGACAAAACAAATGGATCATCATCAATCAAAGAATGACAAATAGCCACGTCAAAGTTCAGATTCTTTCTAAAGACCAAATCATCAACAGTGTGTCCATCAACAATCGAGTAAGGCAGAAGTGCTTTAAAATTTTCAACATTCATACCTTGCTTACCTTTTGGCATAGGCGAACTAGGATCGTTGAGAACATTACCTTTTTCAGCCAAAATGAACCTTCTCTCCTTCGAGAGGTATTGGAGTTGAAAATTATCGTCACTTGGCCTTCCGGAGACCTGAAAAGAGGAAACAAAACAAGACAAATTCTCATGTGGTTTAGTAAACAGATTCCTCACTTTTTCTTGCTCTTTTGCCTCCTTTTCTCTCGTTTGTTTTTCTAACTCATTGTCTTTTCTTTCTTTTTCAATTTTCTCTTTTTCCTCACACTTTTGTTCAATCTCAATTTCTTTTTCGATTTCTTTCTCTTTTTCACATCCTTTTTCAATCTCAATTTCTTTTTCCATGACACTCGTTTCTTTTACACTCTCGTTTCTTTCTTCAATCTCACTCTCTTTTTCAATTTCTTGTTCCTTTTCTTTCATTTCTTTTTTTCGTCTCTCGATTTCATTCCATATATGCTCATTTTCTCTCATCAACATTTCTTGTCTTTCCTTTCTTCTTATTTCTTTTTCTTTTTGCCTCGCTCTTTCATTATAGGATGGAGATGTTACAAATGAATCAGCACAAAATGACTCTCGTTGGGTATAATTGGAACGACTTTCATACAAAAAATGATCACCTCTTCGAGATTGATTCTTGGCGGATGAATACCTCGGTGCATACGAAGGACTACTTGTGATTTCTCGTTCGTCACCTCGGAAAGCTTTAAACTCAAAACTTGCTTTGCTTCGTCTTGAGTTCCTCGTTGAATAGGAATCATGGTATGAATCTCTTCCCAAAAAATCAATGGATGTGTGCCTTCGTGATGATCTTGTCTCCGTCTCTTCACCCGGTGAGTTTGGCTTCCATCGGGCTCTTTCCTCCACTCGATCCAATCGATCATGCAATTTATCAAATTTTGATTTCACCATTCTACGCATCTCTTGCATCAAATATTGGAATTCTGATTCGGGAAATGTTTCTCGAGACATGATTAAGTAATGACAAGAAGATGTTAGCAAAAAAATAATAAAGAAAATAAATACCTTACCACAAACCTCACAAATTCGCTCGAAAAGGAAATAATGATTTTCACTCGCACTCGTGTTTACATTCAAATTTTGGCTTTTTCTTTGATGTAATTTCACTCGTGCCTTTTTCCACTCAACCTCTTCTCACAATTTCGTGATTTGTCTCGGTAGACTTAATTTGCTGCTTGAGGGTCGGTTTCAAATTGGTTACAAGGGATAATGTCGGGTGTAGGGTAGGCTGAATAAAGAAGAAAATTGGTTTAAAGTGTGGCGTTGGGATGGGTAAATAATGGTAGGAAGGGAAACTTGATGATCGGAGTAATAAGAGATGAAAATAAAACTCACAAGACTTTTCACTTTTTTTTGTTCTTTTTTTTACTTTTTTTTCTTTTTTTGCTCACTTCTTTTTTTTTTGAATTTTGATTTTTTTATACTCCAATACAATAGTAAGGTAAATACAATAAAGAAAAGAGAAAATAAAATAAAATTACAACTCGAGATTTTTTTGATTTTTTTAAAAACTTTTTTTTTACAAACCTATCTTTCGAGATAGCTACGAACGTCGGTGCTCCTCATTTTGCAAGCTCTGATACCAAATGATGTGATCCGGCTCGGTTGATTGAGTCGATTCACTTGATTGCCCGATCGTCGACGAGAAGTTTGTTCGATTTTGTAGATAGATGGAGTTAGATGATTTTTTATAGCGGAAGTTGAGAAAATGGGTTCAAAAGATGGTTTGGATAGATGTTTGATAGGCTCGGTGAAATAAAGAAATATTGTTTATAATTTAATAGTTAAAATGGAATGGAAAAATAGAACTCAAGCGAAGAACGATTCAATACTATATGAAGTATTGCCCCGGGACTTATATTGCTTAAGGTGGGTTTAATGGATTGTCGAAGATGGACCTTGACCCGTTACCTATAGAGAGGTAGGAACCAAAGGTATAAAAAGGTGGATGAACGCCACACCAGGATGGTGATAAGTTCAAGAAGTCGGGTTGACGCCACTAGCGAGCTAGATAAGTCAGAACGAGACTCGTACGAAATAGGATAGGAGGAAACCTCACAATCAAGTTTTCAATAATCAAATTCTGTAACCTTTTACAATAAACAAGTAAGCTATTTATAAGCCTAAAATGCCTATTGATATTCGGCATCTATGTTGTTCACACTAACTTAAATTCTGTTCGCACAGGTATTTAACATGTTCACACAAATAGCATTAAAATCCAGTTCATGCTTGAAGATGGTACATGAATTGGCAGAACCATCATGATGCTTCACTTGATGCATTCATGCATCCTTAGCCTTGAAGAATCTCCATAATTCCATGAATGTGCAGCTCTTTAATGATCCTACATCTCCCTTGGCTGAATGAGGCATTAATGTGCCTAAAATACTTGAATGGTCATCTTGAAAATGCATGAATCATGCATGAAACGTCCCATGTATTTTCCCCCATAAATATGATCCATGAATCTTCAAATACATGAACTTTCAGCAACTCCCTCTTGCATGAACATCCCAAATGCATGTGCTCCTTTAAATGCCATCCATTGAACCTCAATTGTGCATGCACACTCCCATACATTGCACCAATCCGTTCATGAACCTGCAGCAAATTAAATCAGCAAGTTAAATGCATTTCAAACACATTAAATTAGCAGCATATGAACTCAATAATTTGCACATTAAATTTGGCCATACATATTAACAATTTTAGACATATTTAAAACATCATAATTAATTAAGTATTTAATTTAGATATAATTAAAACACTTAATTAATTATTTGTCCAGATTTTAACAAATTAACTAACTTAAGATAAACAACTAATTTAACTAATGACAAATTAAATGGTTTATTTCAGCAAAATAAATGCAAGCTAAAGAAAGCTAAAAATAAGCTCATTGGGTTAAGATTGAGCTGAATTGAGCTTGAGTGAGTTGACTTGAGCTCGAGTGAGCTGGAAACGAGCTAAACGGAGCTTAACGAAATGAAATTGAACTAATTCAGCCCGCATGGATTTGCAAACAATGCTTAGGGAGCTGATCCAAAAGTGTGCCAGGGGCATGGTCGTATCATTAAAATAAATGAGTTGAAATAAACTTAAGCCAAGCTCAAACGAGCTAAAGTAAGCTAAATTAAGCTCATGTGAGCTAAATCGAGCTGGGAAAAACTAAGATTGAGCTTGTTGAGCTGAGATTGAGCTTCATCTTGCACTTGGGGCCCTCGTGTTTAGGCCAATCATGATAGCAACTAGTGGTGCCACAACATGATGCGATTGAGATCACATCATACCCTCCCTCTTGAAGACGATTTGTCCTCAAATCGGGCCACTTGCTCGCGAAAAATTTTTCGAGATCACAAGCCCTTTTGTTCATGATTCGAAAAGTATTGTTTTTAAAACTCCAGGAACCACAAATGGTTTGAAAAGAAAATGATTTAGTTCCATGCCCTCCCTCTTTAGGAGGAAACCATTCCAAAGTGTCACCTACATAGAAATGGAACGAATTAGTGACACTAAAATTTATAAACTCAAACGATCTTTTCAGAATCTTATTCAAAATTAGAATGCATAATCCAATGCCGGGATCAAATGTAGAAGTGGATCTTACCTGTTCACAATGGTTTTCCATACTTGGTAATAAAGGATGCATCAGAATCAAATCAAATTTATAATCAAAATTTATCAAGGAGTCCTCCAAATGATCATGTAATCTAAGTTCCACTCGATCAATCTTACTTAAACATGCAGAATTTATATAGCAAGGCAGATTTGAGACACCATCTTCAAATTCAAATGCACTAACCATTTTACATGCCATCGTCTTATCACATATTCGGATCAAAAGAAAATTAAACAAGCATGCCTTTAAACATTCATATGTCTTGATTCTGTTAAACAAAAATAAACAACATTCTCTACAATCAAAAATTTGATTTTGTCTTAACAAGCCAACAAGATTCACACGTCTCGTTTTCAAACTTAGTGACAAAGCATCATACAAGCAACGATTGTTTACTTGGTCATTCAAACAAAATTTACAATGCTTGCCTTCTCTCAAAGATGAACCAGAATAGCGAACTCCAGGGTTGAACACACGATATTGTTCACTCGTTCCAAAATGCAGTGTGAATTTCTTAATTACCAACAATTCACACAAATGGAACAAAAAGAATTTGAGCATGCATATGTTCAAACATTCATACATCGTAAATCTCATTCGAATAGACTTGTTCAAACACGGGGAATTTATGCAAAAAAATAGAAAATTCAAATTATCACCACACACAAGTAGACTAGGCGTTTCACATGCCAACTTTTTATCACAAGAGTTCAAAATTTGTTTGTGCGGATTTATTCGTACTTCAGTAAAATTCTTACCAATACCATACTCATCAATAGGAAAACACTTCTTACCACTATGGAAGGTGTAATCACCATCATTCAGAATATGATAATCAAACAAATCGAACTTTGTATGTGAATAATCTTTATCGCACACTATCACACTTTGTTCATGCTGATCTAATCGAACGCCTTCAATAAAATTGCCAACAACAAACTTATCATAGAAAAAACTTTTCAAAGCACTAGTTGAAACAAAATCATAAATAATAGATGAACGAAAATTAACCAATTCAATGGGGAAAACCCTTTCGCAAAAACAATTTTCAGCAATCTTGTCATAAACATGTGAGTAAATGAGTTGAAACTCGCTCAACAAGGAACCCTTACCTTGCTTACCATTGGAAATGTGACAATCATTTTTATCTTCCAACTTACCTCTTTCAATCAATTGAAAACGTCTCTCGGTAGAAAGGTAATGAAGTTGGAACCAATCCGTGGATGGAATCTTGCAAACCTGAAACAAAGAAAAATCACAAGGTAATTTCGAAAGGGGGTTAGCAAAAGAATTCCTCTCTTTTTCGTGATTACTCACTTCACTCGTTTCTTTTACAGACTTTCTTTCTTTTTCACTTGATTTCTTTTCAAGCTCTCTTTCAATTTCTTTTTTCGCTTTTTCTTTTTCAATTTTCTTTTCTTCATTTTCTTTTTCTCTCACTTTTTTGATTTCTTTTTCTTTTGCAATTTCTTTTTCTTTTTTGTTTTCTTTTTGTTTTCTTTCAATTTCTTTTTCAATCTCTTTCTCCTTTTCTCGCTCAATGGATTGCTTCATTTTGAATTGGTCTTCTTGCACTTGTTCCGGTGTGAGCGGCGCTAAAGTGATTTTCCTTCCTTGATGCTTGAAGGAATACCTATTGGTACGTTCATCGTGAATGACCTTGCGATCCGATTGCCATGGTTCTCCTAGCAACAAATGGCAAACTTGAATAGGCACAACATCACAAAGGACTTCGTCTTGGTATCTTCCGATGGAAAATGCAACACGCACTTGTTGAGTAACTTCAAATTTGCCTTCAACACCAAGTCCTTGCAGTTGATAGGGTCGTGGATGCTTGGTAGTGGCCAAGCCAAGTTTTTTTACCGTTCGAATACTAGCCATGTTTGACCTACTTCCACCATCAATAATGAGGCAACAAACTTTATCGTGGACACGGCAACGCGTGTGAAACATATCTTCACATTGTGGTTCATTTTCCAATCTTTGAAGGATTGTACTAATCTTGATGTCAACGATAGTAGGTGTCAAATCTTCTTTATCTTTGTCGAATTGTCGAAATTCAGATCGCATTAGCCTTTGCATTTCTTGTCTCCACATTTGGAATTCAAATTCAGAAAATTCTTCAGACATGCTTCAACAAAATATTAGAAAACAAAAGTTAAATTAGAAAGAAAAATAATTCTCACCACAAATCTCTCAAGTTCGCTCAAAAAGAAAAATTCACTCACTCGTGTTTGAACTCTCTTTTAGGCTTTTTTTCGAATGAACTCACGCTCTCTTGCCTTTTACCACTCGACCTCGTCTCACAAATTCGTAATTCGTCTTGATAGACTTAATTTGCTGCTTGAGGGTCGGTTTCAAAATGGGTTACAAGCAATAATGTCGGGTGTAGGGTAGGCTGAATAAAGAAGAAAATTGGTTTAAAATGTGGTGTTGGGATGGTAAATAATGGTAGGAAGGGAAACTTGATGATCAGAGTAAATAAGAGAAGAAAATAAAAACTCGCAAGACTTTTCACTTTTTTTTTAAACTTGATTTTTTTTGCTCACCTTTTTTTTATTTTCTTTTTTTTTGCTCGATTTTTTTTCACTTTTTTTATGAATTTTTTTTTCAATCAAATTTTTTTTCGAATTTTTTTTTGATTTTTTTTGTTGCTCCTATACAATAGTAAGCTAAATACAAGGGAAAAAAAATTAAATTACAACTCAATTTTTTTTTTGATTTTTTTTTTCACGTTTCGAATCTACTTGCGGCCTTATTACGAATGTCGGCGCTCCTCGTTTTAGTAGCTCTGATACCAAATGATGTGATCCGGCTCGGTTGATTGAGTCGATTCACTTGATTGCCCGATCGTCGACGAGAAGTTTGTTCGATTTTGTAGATAGATGGAGTTAGATGATTTTTTTATAGCGAAAGTTGAGAAAATGGGTTCAAAAGATGGTTTGGATAGATGTTTGATAGGCTCGGTGAAATAAAGAAATATTGTTTATAATTTAATAGTTAAAATGGAATGGAAAAATAGAACTCAAGCGAAGAACGATTCAATACTATATGAAGTATTGCCCCGGGACTTATATTGCTCAAGGTGGATTAAATGGATTGTCGAAGATGGACCTTGACCCGTTACCTATAGAGAGGTAGGAACCAAAGGTATAAAAAGGTGGATGAACGCCACACCAGGATGGTGATAAGTTCAAGAAGTCGGGTTGACGCCACTAGCGAGCTAGATAAGTCAGAACGAGACTCGTACGAAATAGGATAGGAGGAAACCTCACAATCAAGTTTTCAATAATCAAATTCTGTAACCTTTTACAATAAACAAGTAAGCTATTTATAAGCCTAAAATGCCTATTGATATTCGGCATCTATGTTGTTCACACTAACTTAAATTCTGTTCACACAGGTATTTAACATGTTCATAAATAGCATTAAAATCCAGTTCATGCTTGAAGATGGTACATGAATTGGCTGAACCATCATGATGCTTCACTTGATGCATTCATGCATCCTTAGCCTTGAAGAATCTCCATAATTCCATGAATGTGCAGCTCTTTAATGATCCTACATCTCCCTTGGCTAAATGAGGCATTAATGTGCCTAAAATACTTGAATGGTCATCTTGAAAATGCATGAATCATGCATGAAACGTCCCATGTATTTTCCCCCATAAATATGATCCATGAATCTTCAAATACATGAACTTTCAGCAACTCCCTCTTGCATGAACGTCCCAAATGCATGTGCTCCTTTAAATGCCATCCATTGAACCTCAATTGTGCATGCACACTCCCATACATTGAACCTATCATGCATGAACCTTGTTTAATTACTCTCCAAATTCAGCTCACCTACAAAAACACATGACCAAAATTAAATCACATAAAATTCAGCTGAACAAACATTAATATAATTTAGACACACTAATTAAACATAAATTAAATTAGACAAATTTAATAAAGTCTTAACAAGACATATTAAATTCGGCCAAGACACATTTAAAACATGTAATAAGTCAAAACATAATTATGAGCTGTAGTAATTTAAGCTAAATTAATAAATTACTTAATTTATTCAGACATTAAAATAAATGAGTTGAAATAAACTTAAGCCAAGCTCAAACGAGCTAAAGTAAGCTAAATTAAGCTCATGTGAGCTAAATCGAGCTGGGAAAAACTAAGATTGAGCTTGTTGAGCTGAGATTGAGCTTCATCTTGCACTTGGGGCCCTCGTGTTTAGGCCAATCATGATAGCAACGAGTGGTGCCACAACATGATGCGATTGAGATCACATCATAAACGAGGGCTGGAAACACAAATAAAACAGTAAATAGATTAGAATTAAGATTCGGCACAAGTAGAATTAAATAAAAGAAATTGAACAGCAAAAATTAAAGGATAAGTCCTAAAGATCCTTGAAATCCCGAAAGATTTCACAAATCTCTTCAAACGGCTCTAATCTCCCCTCCAAAGAATATCGATGGCAAGAAGAAGGTTGAAGATGGCTCCCACAATAAAAAGATTGTTAAAATAACTTCTAAAGAAAACTCAAGAGAGAATTCTTGGAGAAAACCCCAAAGAAAATTCTGCACTCAACAAATCTGAAATTTGATAGAAAAAATAATAATAAGATGTTTTTACAAAGGGTGGCTGGCCAATGCTTATATAGGCCTCCAACAAATCCTAATCTCACAAGTAACTAATAAAAAATTAAACCTAATTAATAAAATAACAAGGTAAATTCGGCCATGCACTTATATGGGCTGTTTTGGGCCGAATTTTACATGTAATGCTCCTAAAGATTAAAAAATTAAATTAAACAAGTAAGATGTTTACAAATTGGGCCCTTTGACATTTTGGCCTGATTTTCAACTAAGTATGAAGAAATTTCTTGATTGGGCTGGATTTTGGTTATTGGGCCTCGCCTTTAAGAATTTGGGCTTGTGATCCATCTCCTACCGAAATTGGGTTGTTAACGCTCGTAATGGAGATCCAACGCGCTTTGGCTGCAAGATTCGGTTTCTTGGACCAAGATTTCTAAGATTTGAAATCTTGATTTTCTTGATTCTTGAAATCGCTCCGAACAGCAAAATTGGGCCAAGATTCGATTTCTTGATTTTCTTGAAAACAAGAAAGTGAATCTTGATTTTCTTGATTTGAGCCCATCACCTTCTTAAGCTTGTGTTGGGCCTTTGTGACTCGTATCATTCCCCCCCTCCTCAAAAAGATTCGTCCTCAAATCTAAAAAAGTCAAATGAACTCGACTTTCCTCGATCGAACGGGACTAATGGCAATTGAGTCCACTGAAAAGAATAGCCATGAAATATTAAATAGCAACGCAAACAAGCTTGTAGTCCAATTATAAGCATAATAGAACAGGTATAACGCATGTGAATGGACAGATTCAGATTACCATGCCTTAATCGACGGTCTATAGATTCACTCACACATGCATTATCAAAAACAAGAATCTTTTTATCAACCATCAAAATAGATTTATCATCAATAAATAAAATAGGACAGTCAAGCACGTTTCGATCTAAGTGTTCATCAACACGATCTTTGTCGCTATCCGAGGAGTACAAAAGTGTTTCAAAGGTTTCAAGCATCTTACCTTGATAAGCAAAAGAATAAGGGTCGATTTTACCTTTTTCATTTAGAACAAACCTTCGTTCATCGGGGGCATAGTGTAGTCGAATCTCCGTTGTTGAGTTAACCTTTGTCAAATGGAACTCAAACTTCATGTACAACCACATAAACTGTTTAAGGCACGAATATAAATTAAAAACAAATTTGGAAAATTTCGTTACCTTATTCTCCAAAACAGATTTGGACAAATTCGAGGATTTTACACAAGGTAAATCAAGAGAATAACAAATCACGCTTCTTTTCGTAATGACTTTATCAACCACAATCGAAGAGTAACAATTAATCGGATCAAAATGAGGGGATCTTTTAAGAACTAAGTCAGCAAAAGTTTTATCAATAATTTTCAAATCTGCACTGGACTCGATTTCTAAAATTTCCTTACCTCGCTTACCTTCGGGATCATGTAGTGTGATTTCATCTTTGCCTAAGTTGATCGTATGAAAGCGTCTTTCATTTGAGAGGTATTGAAGTTGAAAGTTATCTTTCGATCTTTCGGGAACCTGAAAAGTAGCAACACAAGAAAAATTCATATCTTGGTTAGTGGAAACATTCCTCACTACCCTTTCCATGTCTTTTTCTAATTCATTTTCTCTTCTTTCTTCAATTTCTTTTTCACTCTCAATCTCTTTTTGCTCTTTTTCATTCTCTTTTTCTTTTTCCTCACTTTTTTTAACAGAATTTTTCAGTTTGATTTGGTCCTCATGGACTTGTTCCGGAGTGAGCGGCACTAAGGTGAGTTTCTTTCCTTGATGCTTGAAAGAATACCTATTGGTACGACCATCGTGAGTGACTTTTCGATCCAGTTGCCATGGTTCTCCTAGCAACAAATGGCAGGCTTAAATAGGCATTACGTCGCACACAACTTCGTCTTGATACTTACCGATAGAAAAGGCGATGCGCACTTGTTGAGTGACTTTAAATCGGCCTTCGTTGCTAAGCTCTTGTAGTTGATAAGGTTGTGGGTGCTTGGTAGTGGTTAAGCAAAGCTTTTCCACCATCGTCGTGCTGGCTACGTTCGAGCAACTTTCACCATTAATAATAACTCTACAAAGCTTACCTTGTACATGGCAGCGAGTATGAAAGAGATGTTCTCGTTGCTGCTCGCTCTTTGGTTTTGCCAAAGATGATTGTCCATGATCATGAAAATCATCATCCATTCTAGGGACATGTTGAGGGTTGCACCTATGGGGCTGGTTATCCCTATCTTCCTTAATTGGATCTCGATATTGATGTTTCTGATTCAATCGCACCTCATTGATGGTAGCAGTCAAAGCTCGAAGAGCAGCAGCCTGTTCATCCAACTGTTGTTGGAATTTTTTAAATATGTCACTATTATTATCACCTGTAGACATTTTTTTTAAAACCTGCAAAACACTAAACACTCAAAAATAAAAGTTATCAAACCTCACCGTTAATCACTCAAAAAGAAAAAATCAAATTCTCAATGAGGTCGAATTCAATCTTGTGAGTTCTTTATCAGAGTTTATATCAACCAATGAGAGAGTGTGAACCAAACTACCAAAGAATCCTAATTTGCACTAGGATGCCAAAAACTGACGAGACACCAATTGATTCGTGTTGCACTGAGGAAGAAGTTGTGCACACGTTTAAATCCTACTAACACAAGAAACAAGAAGGTGTTAGATAACGTAAAGGAAGAATAAAGGTAAAAAAAATGAAAACCTACAGCTAAGAATCAATAAAAATTGCTGAAAATAGAAAACCCGAAAAACTGCGGAGTAACTTGACAACTTCGTTCGAGGTGTTCCCGATCTCCAAAAATCACGAAATTAAATTTGGAGTGTCCTTATATATTGAATTTTTTATCTGGAAATTTTGGGCACCAAATTCAACCCGATGAATCTTTTTTTAAAATTTTTATTAAATTTCATCTTTTTTGATTTTTTTGACTTTTTGACTGATTTTTTTGCGGGAATAATTTTTATATATTCAACCACAGTGCCAAAAACATGTATGTAAAATTTCAGATCAATCGGACAACGTTTACCCACTCAAATGAATTTTTTTCTGAACAATTTTTCTGGGTAAAACTGCTGTTTATGCTTTAAAAAATAGAGATCAGTTTAGAAATCAACCAAGAACACCCAAAACGCGCAAAATCTGATACCAAATGATACGGAGGCGCGCACGGACCAAGATCGAGTTGCCAAGTGACGGGAAACTCCTACGAAAGCTCTAATCGAACAGATCTGAAATCAAAAACAAAGATTAAGATTAAACCGAATCAAATTTGAATTTAAAATTCCCAAATTCAATTAAAAGAGCAGCAAGAAGAAAAGAAAAAGAATCAATGAATCAAACGAAATTGAGAAGAAAGAAAAGATGCGAATTTGCCAAGGAATTGATTCGGCCAAGAATGCCCAATTTCCAGCAATCAATTGATTCCCAAATTGAAAGAAATCCAATCGGCCAAACCCTAGGAATTGGGGATTTTTGGGTTCGAATGGGTGCTGCCAATAGGAGAACAACTTAAATGATGAGATCTTGAGTTTAATCAATGCTGGAAAAACAAACAAGAACAGCAAAATATTAGATGAGAAATCTTGAGTTTAAACTCCTTGCTATCATTTTCCTCAACCCGTTCCACCATTGCTAAAATAGCATCTTTGAATCGTCTAGCTCTAGCTCGCGTTATTGGACCAATGGGCAGCTTAATGGCTTCTTGTTCGTTCTCCATTTGGTTCGTAGGCAAGCTCACATCAGAACTCCCACAAGCCGAATCTGTCAAAGAACACCAAATCAGCAAGCAAATTAGATCGACCAGAATTTCTTGAAACAAATTAGAGTTTATGCGTCAATGAGAAAGAAAGAAATTGAAGGCATAAAACGGCTATTGAGGCTGAGAAAGCGAGGGCGATCTGCTCAATTGACCACCACGAAAGTTTCCCCTAAGTTTCCACAACCAAATTCACTCAAGAAGAATAAGTGTGCATTCGGCAAGAACCCTAGAATTTGGGAATTTAGGGCTGATTGTCGAACTCCAGCAAAAAGTGAAATTGATCAATTCTTTAAGATAAACGAGGGCTGGAAACACAAATAAAACAGCAAATAGATTAGAATTAAGATTCGGCACAAGTAGAATTAAATAAAAGAAATTGAACAGCAAAAATTAAAGGATAAGTCCTAAAGATCCTTGAAATCCCGAAAGATTTCACAAATCTCTTCAAACGGCTCTAATCTCCCCTCCAAAGAATATCGATGGCAAGAAGAAGGTTGAAGATGGCTCCCACAATCAAAAGATTGTTAAAACAACTTCTAAAGAAAACTCAAGAGAGAATTCTTGGAGAAAACCCCAAAGAAAATTCTGCACTCAACAAATCTGAAATTTGATAGAAAAAATAATAATAAGATGTTTTTACAAAGGGTGGCTGGCCAATGCTTATATAGGCCTCCAACAAATCCTAATCTCACAAGTAACTAATAAAAAATTAAACCTAATTAATAAAATAACAAGGTAAATTTGGCCATGCACTTATATGGGCTGTTTTGGGCCGAATTTTACATGTAATGCTCCTAAAGATTAAAAAATTAAATTAAACAAGTAAGATGTTTACAAATTGGGCCCTTTGACATTTTGGCCTGATTTTCAACTAAGTATGAAGAAATTTCTTGATTGGGCTGGATTTTGGTTATTGGGCCTCGCCTTTAAGAATTTGGGCTTGTGATCCATCTCCTACCAAAATTGGGTTGTTGACGCTCGTAATGGAGATCCAACGCGCTTTGGCTGCAAGATTCGGTTTCTTGGACCAAGATTTCCAAGATTTGAAATCTTGATTTTCTTGATTCTTGAAATCGCTCCGAACAGCAAAATTGGGCCAAGATTCGATTTCTTGATTTTCTTGATTTGAGCCCACACCTTCTTAAGCTTGGGTTGGGCCTTTGTGACTTGTATCACTCATTATCCACCTTATGAGCATCATAAATTTGTTGAATAAATAACGGTCTTACTTTCAATTCAACTATTATCGAACCATCATCAGACATAGCCATATGTGCATTCATTGCATGCAAAGTAAACAGTTATTTTTGGCTTAAAGCATCAGCAACAATATTAGCCTTTCCCGGGTGATAGTCAATCACAAGCTCGTAGTTTTTTAGAATTCTAACCATCGATGTTGTCTTAAATTTAGATCTTTCTAAGTCATCAAGTATTTCAGGCTTTTGTGATCAGAATAAACATGACATTTCTCATCGAACAGATAGTGGCGCCATATTTTCAATGCAAACACAATAGCTGCCAATTCTAAGTCGTGTGTCAGATAGTTCCTTTCATGTGGCTTTAACTGTCTCGAGGCACAAGCTATAACTCTGCCTTCCTGCATCAAAACACAACCCAAACTATTTAAAGATGTATCACTATAAATAATAAATTCTTTACCCAATTCTGGCTGAACTTGATACGCACTCACCTCGGTATGATTGGAGACGTATTTAAGATGCCCGATCATTTAACGATGAAGTTTTGTTCGCTTTGGTGAAGTAGGATAAGTGTTTGTATGTGAATGGTGATTTGGGTTGATTAGGCTCAAAAGGTTTTAGTTTGGTATTTTAGGTAACGATTAACAAAGGAATTGCTGAAGGATAACAAATAATTTCGGAAATGGTGGTAAATGGATTAACGTCTTAAGAACAAAAATGAACCACCACTAGGTGAAGTGCTGACCCGAAACTTATACATTCTCAAGTTGGTTGATGAAAAAAAGGTAGAGACCTCAACCCACTATCTAGGTAGATAGGAACCTCGGTATTGGGTTTTTGTTGAACGCCACACTAAAATTAGTGATAAGTTGGTTGTTGGTAGATAAGCCAACGAAATCTTAAACGAGATTTAGAAAAGAAAAATTTTCACAAGAACAAAGGTTCGGCTATAATTTTGGCAAAAAGTCCTACAAAGAAATAAACAAACTATTTATAGTTGTTGCAAAGACTAGCCGAATAGCCATTTTAGGTAACTGATCAACCTTTTGTTTGCTTCCTAATTAAGCTAGAAAATTCCAGATTTATTTTGGAAGTTTCCTTAAAGCTTCTTGGCATTAGAGAACTCATTGGACGACATTTTAGAAGCATTTGTTCAGTTGGAAATTAATGGCACATTTTGGGAACTGAAATGCATAATTAAATTCGGCATTGGAGCTTGAAAAAAAATTAAGGAACTGATGCTTAGAAGAGCTGAATGGTCTTGAGCCTTGAGTGAGTTCCTTGGGTAGCTAGCGTGAATATCTTCAAGAGCGGCTTGAGAGAGCTAAGTGGTCACGTTGGAGAGAGCAACCAGCAGCTGATGGTGGTTGTTGCAATGACCGAACCATCATGGCTGTTGGGGAACATTAATCAGTATCTCTTTAACTAGCTTAAATGCCATCCATGCAATGTACCTGCACTCAAATAAATTTGGCACATTAATCCTATTAAGACACAACAATTTCCAGCAGCTCAAGACACATTTAAACCTTGTAGTAGCTAGGACAAATTAATTATGCAAGGTTAAGACATGTATTAAATCGGCTGGAACATGGACAAATTTAATAGCAAAAATCGGCAGGGCAAATTTAAGGAGCAACAAATTTAAAATCGGTCTTAAACTTAACAAATTAATTAGCTAATAAATTGAGCTAACTTAAGACACCATGATACGAGTCACAAAGGCCCAACCCAAGCTCAAGAAGGTGATGGGCTCAAATCAAGAAAATCAAGATTCACTTTCTTGTTTTCAAGAAAGTCAAGAAACCGAATCTTGGCCTAATTTTGCTGTTTGGAGCGATTTCAAGAATCAAGAAAATCAAGATTTCAAATCTTGGAAATCTTGGTCCAAGAAATCGAATCTTGCAGCCAAAGCGCATTGGATCTCCGTTACGAGCATCAACGACCCAATTTCGGTAGGAGATGGATCACGAGCCCAAATTCTTAAAGGCGAGGCCCAATAACCAAATTCCAGCCCAATCAAGAAATTCCTTCATCCTTAGTTGAAAATCAGGCCAAATGTCAAAGGGCCCAATTTATAAACATTTTAATTGTTTAATTTAATTTTTTAAGCTTTAGGAACATACATGTAAAATTCGGCCCCAAAACAGCCCATATATATGCTTGGCTGAATTTTCCTTTATTTTATTCTATTAATTAGGTTTAATTTTATTAGTTACTTGTTAGATTAGGATTACTTGAGGCCTATTTAAAGGCATGGCCAGCCACCCCTTGTACATAACCCTTAGATTTATTCTTAAATTTCAGATTTGTTGAGAGAAGAATTTTCTTTGAGTTTTTGATACGGGGTTGCACGCGGACCAAGATCGAGTTGCCAAGTCACGAGAAACTCCTACAAAAACCCTAAACAATTAGATCTGAAACGAAACAGAAAATTAAAAGATTAGATTTTTGAATTTTCAGATCTGAAATAAAATCCCCAAATCAGCAAAGAATCAAATTGAGAATAGAAATAAGTGTTAGGGTTCTTGAAACCCTCAAGGAGATTGTGATTCTGCCCCAATTGAACACCAAGATAGTTTTCCCCAAATTTCGACAATCTAATTTCACCCAAAAAGAGTATGGAAAAACCCTAGAAATTGGGGATTTTTAGGCTGATTCCTTAAGATAGAAAAAGGCTAAAAACACAATAAGAACAGAAAATAGATTAGCTAATGATTCAGCACAAGTAGAAATAAAGAAAGAATTGACAGTAAGAAATTAAAAGATAAGTCCTAAGAAGCCTTGAAATCTCGAAAGATCTCACAACTCCCTTCAAACGGCTCTAATCTCCCCTCTAAAGAATATCAATGGCAAGAAGAAGGTTGAAGATGGCTCCCACAATCAAAAAGATTGTTAAAACAACTTCTAAAGAAAACTCAAGAGAAAATCCTTGAAGAACTCAAAGAGAATTTTCACTCAAATCAAATCTGAAATTTTCAATGTAATTGTAATGTAATGTAGGGTGGCTGGCCAAGCCATATAAATAGGCCTTTCAAATGTTTTCCTAATTTAATTAGAACACTAAAACTAAAACTAAAAAAAAACTCCTAATTATTTTAATATGGAAATTCGGCCAAGGGTCTTTTATTTGGGACTCTTGGACTGAATATAAAAATTTAAACTAAGTAAAATAAATAAATAAATAAATAAAAATAAAACTTTACAACTTGCGCCACTTTGACAATTTGGCCTGATTTTCAACTAAGTATGGGTGGATTTCTTGATTGGGCTTGGAATCTTCTTATTGGGCCTTGCCCTCAAGAATTTGGGCTTTTGTGACTCGTATAAGTTTTTCTCCAAGATTTCTCTCTTGAGTTTTCTTTAGAAGTTGTTTTAACAATCTTTTGATTGTGGGAGCCATCTTCAACCTTCTTCTTGCCATCGATATTCTTTGGAGGGGAGATTAGAGCCGTTTGAAGGAATTTGTGAATTCTTTCGGGAATTCAAGGGTTCTTAGGACTTTTCTTTATTTCTTGCTGTTTCGATTTGTTTCTTTATTCCTACTTGTGCCGATTCATTATCTAATCATTTTTTTTTGCTGTTCTTGCTTGTGATTCAGCTTTGTTTAACTCCAAGATCTTTCCATTTAATCGGTCTACTTTTGGGCAGTAAAGTTTCGAATCAAAATCCCTAAATCCTAGGGTTCTTGTCGATTAATACATTCTGATTTTAGGGAAATCAATTTGCTGGAATTTGGGGTTTTTCTTGTCAGTTTGTTCTTGGGCAGATTCGGCTTGTGGGGTTTCACTATTGGAGTTCGATTTCATCTCCTTGAACTTCGAAGACATTTATTCATTCGTTCTTTGTTCCTTGCTGCTCATTTAATTGAATTTGGGGAATTTCAATTCAATTCAGATTTGCTTTTAATCTTGTTCTTTGTTTTAATTTTCAGATCTGTTCGTTTAGAGCTTTCGTAGGAGTTTCCCGTGACTTGACGACTCGATCTTGGTCCGCGCGCAATCCTCTATCATTTGGTATCAGATTTTGGGCGTTTTGGGTGTTCTTGGTTGATTTCTAAACTGATCTCTATTTTTTAAAGCATAAACAGCAGTTTTACCCAGAAAAATTTGATACGACCCTGGCCAAGGATGCCCTTGATTTTAGCTTGAATTCAGCTCCTCAAGCTCCATTTAGCTTCGTTCAGCTCACCGAATTTTATTTTAGCTCACATGAGCTTAATTCAGCTCGTTTGAGCTTGGTTTAAATTCAATTCAGCTCATTATTAGCTCTTTAGCTAAATTAATTTTATTTGCTGGAATAAATTAATTATTTAAGTTAATTAGTTAATTTAGTTACAGCTCTTAATTACTTGTCAGCTTATTACATGTTATAATTATGTTATGTTAGCCGAATTTAATTAGGTGGCTGGATTATATTTAATTTGTCTTAATACCATTTAATTCAGCCGAATATACATTTGCACTTAATTTAGTTCATGTTTTTTTTCTTGTAGGATGGCTGAATGCATGAAGGAGCATTAAAGTCCAAGTGCATGAATGGTTCAATACAACGTATGGGAGTATACATGAATGGCTGAATACATGAATGGTTGGATTCATGGATATGGCTCATTTTATGATAATTCAAGGTGTTAATTCAGCCAAGAAGAGCAACTAAATTCATTCTCCAAAAGCTGGCCGATGCACTTCCCAAAACAGCACCTATGCGTTCACATTTGGAGTTCACACCAAGGACCATTTGGCTGATCATTGTTCACACTTCCAAAGACTTTTCCAACTCCTTTTTCACACCTTCAAGGCTGTTCATGTTCACCTTTAATGCTGGTCTTTTTTCAGCAAAGAATTACATTTTAATGAGCTCATTTAAGCTCAATTGGCTGAACCTAGCTGCTGCCATTTCTCCAAGTGCATTTGCTCTTCTAGAAATCGTCCCTTGAGCTTCAAATTCAGCTGAATTTAGCTCCAGCAATTTAGTTTTTTTTTATTTCCAAAATTTTCTAGCATTTTTCTAGCCTAATTAATTACTTAGATATTAAGTCTTTGTTTTGGCCATTCGGCTACCTAGCTGAACACTATAAATAGTTGTTCATTTTCATTGTAAAAGGACTTTTGACTTTTGATCATTTGAATGAACTTTGTTCAAAGAGTGAGTTTTCTCCTCTCTAAATTCGTACGAGTTTCGATCTGACTTATCTAGCGTGCTAGTGGCGTCTATCGTTCTCTTTTGAACTTATCACCTTGCTTTGGTGTGGCGTTCAACCCTTCTACAATTCCGCAATCCCACCTTGAACCGAATAGAAATCGGGGTGACACTTTTTAGTGTTGAATCGTTTCTGGCGTTTAAGCTCATTTATCCATTCCACCGACTATCCTAGATTTTACCCAAGTATAATATCTTTTTACAAAACCGAGCCTTCATTTATCAACTTCCATTTTTCTTATTTTTATCCTTAAATCGAGCCTACTACCCTTATAAATTTACCATCACCTTAGCCAACCTTTAAAACCATTTGAAAGCTTCCGCATCTTTAGCCTTATTTCATCCTATTTTCGATAACTCAACTATTCCTCGTCGACGATTGGGCAATTACGTGAAACGACTCAATTAATCCGGGCCGGATCATATCATCTGGTATCAGAGCTACTAAAACGAGGAATGCCGACGTTCGTACCAAGCTCGGAGTAGGTTCGTAACGTGAAAAAAAATTTAGGTTGTAATTTTTTTTTCTCTTCTTCCTTTGTATTTCAGCATATTGTAATTGAAAAAAAAATCAAAAAAAAAGAGAAGAGGAAATTTGAAAAAAAATTCAAAAAAAAATTTGAAGTATAAAAAAAAAGTGAAAAGTCTTGTGAGTTTTATTTTGTTTCTTGTTGCTTCCGAGCATCCATTCATTCTACCATTCCCTCTACCCCCCAAAACGCCACACATACTTTGATTTTTATTTTCTTTGTTTAGCCTACCCTACACCCGACGATATCCCTTGTAACCCATTTGAAGCCGACCCTCTAAGCCGCAATAAGTCTTCTTGAAACAAAATACGAATTCACGAGAGTGAGATGAGCGGAAAAAGGCACGAGTGGGTAGTACATTAGAGCGAGCAAAAGCCATTAAACAAGTGTAAACACGAGTGGAGTGTTATCCAATTTTCTTTGTGAGTGAAACGTGAGATTTTTGTGGTAAGGTATTTACTTTCTATTTTATTTTAATCATTTTTTTAGCAAAAAAAAATCATGTCACAAGAATTTTCCGAATCAGATTTCTAATATTTGAAGCAAGAGATACGTAGAATGGTGAAATCAAATTTTGATAAATTGCATGATCGATTGGATCGAGTGGAGGAAAGAGCCAGACAAAAACAAAATCCACCAAGTCGAGAAACGGAGTCGAGATCATCACGGCGATACACGTCCAAAGACTACTCGCTAAGAGATTCTTATCGGGATTCCTATTCGTCAAGGAATTCAAGACGCGACAGCCTAGAGCTTGCAACTTCTCGACATGACGAACGAGAGAGGATGAGTTATTCATCGTATGATTCAAAGAAGTCCTTCCTGGAGGATTGTTCCCGAAGAAATGGACGAGAAGCCTATGAAAATATTTTCTCTTCCTTTGGGGCAAATGATTATATTTTTTATTCTTTCGTGTCGACTGCACCTTGTAATGAAATTGAAAAAGTGAGAGAAAAAGAAAATGAAGAGAAAGAATTCGAAAAAGAAATTGAGATTGTACAAGAGTGCGAGCGAGAAAAAGAAATCAAAAGAAAAGAAAAAGAGATTGAAAAAGAAAAAGAAATCAAAAAAGAGAGTGAGGTCGAAAATAAAATTGAAAACGAGAGAGGAAATGAAAAGAGAAAAAAGAAGTTGAGATTAGAAAAGAAACGAGAGAAAAAGAGATAAACGAACCAGAAAAAGTGAGGAGCATTTCGACTAATCCATATGAAACTTGTTCTTGTTCTGTTTCTTCTTTCCAGGTGCCCGAGATATCAAACGATAATTTTCAACTTCACTACCTTTCCGATGAAAGACATTTTCATATGGTCAGTATAGGTAAGGTTGAAGATGAAAACGTGCCCCAAGAGTTCAAAGGTAAGAGAGGTGAGGAAATGTTAACGATCGAGTCACGACCACCAGGTTTGAAAATTGTTGAAATACTTTTTAGTGACTTAATTTCTAAACGCTCTCCTTATTTTGGTCTAATTAATTGCTACTCCCTGAATGTGGTTGATTTTTGTTCCAATCAACAAACCAAAGATTTAATTTTGCGTGATGACGGTTTTTCACGAAAGGCGATTAAATTTTTCATTTGTGACAATTTTGTGCACCAATTAACGCTTTGTGGAAAATCCATGAATTTGTGCAAGTATGAATTGATGAATGTAAAAAGTTTTAATTGTTTGTCCCTGTGTATGCAAAAATCCCATTGGTTTAACGTGTTTGGTTTAATGAAATTTTTGCTACATTTTGGCATGAATACTCAAAATCAAGTTTTTAAACCCGGAATCTATTTTGGTTCGTTTTATGGGAAAGTCAAGCTTCATCAATTTTGTGTGAACAATTTCTATTGTTTTGATAATTGGGTGTTGAATAAGGAACAGAGGTATGAAAAATTTGATTTCAATTTAAATTCATTCCTTAATCCATTTTTGTGGTTGTATTTGAAGTTCGTATTTAATTTCGTTAAGGTTAATTCAGCCACAGAGATTCGACTAGACTACATTTCCGAGGAGAGAAGATTTATGATGATCGACAAAGGTAAAAATGATCCTTGCTTTTCCATCCCTCGAGGTAAACAAGGTATGACTTACGATAACTTTAAAATTTCTCTGCCCTATTCGGTTGGTAATAAAATTTTTGTTGAAGAATTGGTTGTTGCAAGGAATTTAAATTGTGATGTGTTTAACTGTTCAGCTTTATTTAAAAATCTGTTTTTATTGATGCTGATGATGCGATTTTGGAAGAACCAATCGTTCAATTTCCATTGCAAGGTTTTACTGTGCATTCATCTGTTTGTGATAAAAATTTGTGTTCAATAAGTTGTGGTGAGGAGTTTAGCTGCTTGATCGATGAACGGATTAAGTTGAATGTGTCCACATGTCTCTTGAAAATTTTTGGTAAGATTCTCCTTGATGACAAGTTTGTTGAAAAGGTGAAAGATCAATGGCCACTGTTAAGCTTAACTATGCAAGATTTAAGCCGATTAAGTGGTAAAATCATAACTTGCAAAAAGCTTTGTTCAATCGATTGTGGGTATGAAATTTGGAAAATACCTTCTTGCAAGGATTATGAATGTTCTACCCAAATGGTACTTGGGCCACATATTTACTCAAATGAATTCTTGATGATTTGTGATTACTCATTTAAAATAATTCCTTCGTTTGATGAGACTTTGTATGGTGAAGATGTAACAAAACAGTTTGGTGGTTTATTTTATTTGTGTTCGATTCCGTTTGATCGAGGAAAGATGAGTAAGCGGAGCTATGATCGAGTGAACCAATGGCTCGACTTGAGGACAAGTCGTTCTAAAGAAGGGGGGAATGATACGACCCTGGCCAAGGATGCCCTTGATTTCAGCTTGAATTCAGCTCCTCAAGCTCCATTTAGCTTGGTTCAGCTCACCGAATTTTATTTTAGCTCACATGAGCTTAATTCAGCTCATTTGAGCTTGGTTTAAATTCAATTCAGCTCATTATTAGCTCTTTAGCTAAATTAATTTTATTTGCTGGAATAAATTAATTATTTAAGTTAATTAGTTAATTTAGTTACAGCTCTTAATTACTTGTCAGCTTATTACATGTTATAATTATGTTGTGTTAGCCGAATTTAATTAGGTGGCTGGATTATATTTAATTTGTCTTAATACCATTTAGTTCAGCCGAATATACATTTGCACTTAATTTAGTTCATGTTTTTTTTTTCTTGTAGGATGGCTGAATGCATGAAGGAGCATTAAAGTCCAAGTGCATGAATGGTTCAATACAACGTATGGGAGTATACATGAATGGCTGAATACATGAATGGTTGGATTCATGGATATGGCTCATTTTATGATAATTCAAGGTGTTAATTCAGCCAAGAAGAGCAACTAAATTCATTCTCCAAAAGCTGGCCGATGCACTTCCCAAAACAGCACCTATGCGTTCACATTTGGAGTTCACACCAAGGACCATTTGGCTGATCATTGTTCACACTTCCAAAGACTTTTCCAACTCCTTTTTCACACCTTCAAGGCTGTTCATGTTCACCTTTAATGCTGGTCTTTTTTCAGCAAAGAATTACATTTTAATGAGCTCATTTAAGCTCAATTGGCTGAACCTAGCTGTTGCCATTTCTCCAAGTGCATTTGCTCTTCTAGAAATCGTCCCTTGAGCTTCAAATTCAGCTGAATTTAGCTCCAGCAATTTAGTTTTTTTTTATTTCCAAAATTTTCTAGCATTTTTCTAGCCTAATTAATTACTTAGATATTAAGTCTTTGTTTTGGCCATTCGGCTACCTAGCTGAACACTATAAATAGTTGTTCATTTTCATTGTAAAAGGACTTTTGACTTTTGATCATTTGAATGAACTTTGTTCAAAGAGTGAGTTTTCTCCTCTCTAAATTCGTACGAGTTTCGATCTGACTTATCTAGCGTGCTAGTGGCGTCTATCGTTCTCTTTTGAACTTATCACCTTGCTTTGGTGTGGCGTTCAACCCTTCTACAATTCCGCAATCCCACCTTGAACCGAATAGAAATCGGGGTGACACTTTTTAGTGTTGAATCGTTTCTGGCGTTTAAGCTCATTTATCCATTCCACCGACTATCCTAGATTTTACCCAACTATAATATCTTTTTACAAAATCGAGCCTTCATTTATCAACTTCCATTTTTCTTATTTTTATCCTTAAATCGAGCCTACTACCCTTATAAATTTACCATCACCTTAGCCAACCTTTAAAACCATTTGAAAGCTTCCGCATCTTTAGCCTTATTTCATCCTATTTTTGATAACTCAACTATTCCTCGTCGACGATCGGGCAATTACGTGAAACGACTCAATTAATCCGGGCCAGATCATATCAAAATTGTTCAAAAAAATTCATTTGAGTGGGTAAATGTTGTCCGATTGATCTGAAATTTTACATACATGTTATTGGCACTGTGATTGAATATAAAAAAATTATTCCCGCAAAAAAATCAGTCAAAAAAGTCAAAAAAATCAAAAAAGACGAAATTCAATAAAAATTTTAAAAAAAATTCAGCGGGTTGAATTTGGTGCCCAAAATTTCCAGATCAAAATTTCAATATATAAGGACACTCCAGATTTAATTTCGTGATTCTTGGAGATCGGGAACACCTCGAACGAAGTTGTCAAGTTACTCCGCAGTTTTTCAGGTTTTCTGTTTTCAGCAATTTTTATTGATTCTTAGCTGTAGGTTTTCATTTGTTTGCCTTTATTCTTCCTTTACGTTATCTAACACCTTCTTGTTTCTTGTGTTAGTAGGATTTAAATGTGTGCACAACTTCTTCCTCGGTGCAACACGAATCAATTGGTGTCTCGTCAGTTTTTGGCATCCTAGTGTAAATTAGGATTCTTTGGTAGATCGGTTCATCCACTATCTAATTGGTTGATATAAACTCTGATAAAGAACTCACAAGATTGAATTCTACGTCATTGAGAATTTGAATTTTCTTTTTGAGTGATTAACGGTGAGGTTTGCTAACTTTTATTTTTGAGTGTTGAGTATTTATTTTGCAGGTATTTCAAAAAAAAAGAGGAAAAAAATAAGATGGTAGTCCGCCGAACCCTTAATAGCCAAATGGGAGACGATTTTGATAACCAAAGGACCAATATTTTCCATTCTAGGTGTTTTATAAAAGGTAACTTATATTCACTTATTATTGATAGTGGGAGTTGTTCGAATCTAGTTAGCAGTTATTTGGTGGATTCCTTAACGTTACCTTGTATCGAGCACCCTAAGCCGTATCACCTTCACTGGCTTAATGAATGCTCAGAAGTTAAAGTTACAAAACAGTCCTTGATCACTTTTAAGCTCGGGAATTATGAGGATGAGGTATGGTGTGATGTGGTCCCAATGCATGCGGCACACTTGCTCCTTGGACGGCCTTGGCAATTTGATCGTGATGTTACACACCAAGGCAAGCTTAATAGATACTCTCTTGTGTTTAAAGGCCGAAAATTCACTCTTGCTCCTTTAAATCCCAGTGATGTATATAAAGATCAATTAAAAATGATGAAATTTTGTGAGGGGGTAAGGGAGAAAGGACAAATACAAAAGACAGAGAGAAAAGAGGCTAGTAGTGAAAAAAGTCAAAATCTAAATAGCCCAAAGGTGAGTGAATCCGCAAGCGGTAAAATGAGAGTGAAAATTTTGATGGCAACGAAAAAAGATGTGCGGAGAGCCCTACTCAATAAACAGCCTTGTATCCTTGTGAGGTTTAGGCAAAACTATTTATCTTTATCTAACATTAACGAAAATTTGCCTAGTGTGTTTCAATGTTTTTTGCAGGATTATGAGGATGTTTTTAGTAAGACCCCTAAAGGTTTACCACCTTTACGTGGGATAGAACACTTCCATTGGCCACATACGAAAGATAACTTTCAACTTCAATACCTTTCCGATGAAAGACGCTTTCATACGATCAACATAGGCAAGGTTGAAGATGAAATCACACTACATGAGCCTGAAGGTAAGCGAGGTAAGGAATTTTTAGCAACTGAGTCCCGTGCAGATTTGAAAATTATTGATAAAACTTTTGGTGACTTAGTTCTTAAAAGATCCCTTCATTTTGATCCGATTAATTGTTATTCTTCGATTGTGGTTGATAAAGTCATTACGAAAGGAAGCGTGAGTTGTTATTCTCTTGATTTGCCTTATGTAAACTCCTCGAATTTGTGCAAATCTGTTGTGGTGAATAAGGTAACGAAAATTGCCAAGTTTGTTTTCAATTTATATTCGTGCCTTAAACAGTTTATGTGGTTGTACATGAAGTTTGAGTTCCATTTGACAAAGGTTAACTCAACAACGGAGCTTCGAATACACTATGCCCCCGATGAGCAAAGGTTTGTTTTAAATGAAAAAGGTAAAATCGACCCTTATTCTTCTGCTTATCAAGGTAAGATGCTTGAAACCTTTGAAACACTTTTGTACTCCTCGGATAGTGATAAAGATCGTGTTGATGAACACTTAGATCGAAACGTGCTTGACTGTCCTATTTTATTTATTGATGATCTATCTATTTTGATGGTTGATAAAAAGATTCTTGTTTTGATAATGCATGTGTGAGTGAATCTATAGACCGTCGATTAATGCATGGTATGATTATGCAACTCTGTGAACCATGTGAATCTTTTCAAATACCTACTTGTGACGATTATGTTTACCATTTGATTTATTACTCGCAATTTATTCATGGTTTGTGGGAACAATTTGAGACGACTGAATGCCTTAAAACATGTCCATCTTTGTTTCGAATATTGGACGAGGCAGTGGCGAGTAAATTAGATTGTTTGCATGGTAATCTGAATCTGTCCATTCACATGTGTTATACCTGTTCTGTTATGCTTATGATTGGACTACAAGCTTGTTTCCGTTGCTATTTACTATCTCATGGCTATTCTTTTCAGTGGACTCAATTGCCATTAGTCCCGTTCGATAGAGGAAAGTCGAGTTCATTTGGTTTTTCAAATTCGAAGACGAATCTTTTTGAGGAAGGGGGGAATGATACGAGTCACAAAGGCCCAACCCAAGCTCAAGAAGGTGATGGGCTCAAATCAAGAAAATCAAGATTCACTTTCTTGTTTTCAAGAAAGTCAAGAAACCGAATCTTGGCCCAATTTTGCTGTTTGGAGCGATTTCAAGAATCAAGAAAATCAAGATTTCAAATCATGGAAATCTTGGTCCAAGAAATCGAATCTTGCAGCCAAAGCGCATTGGATCTCTGTTACGAGCATCAACGACCCAATTTCGGTAGGAGATAGATCACGAGCCCAAATTCTTGAAGGCGAGGCCCAATAACCAAATTCCAGCCCAATCAAGAAATTCCTTCATACTTAGTTGAAAATCAGGCCAAATGTCAAAGGGCCCAATTTATAAACATTTTAATTGTTTAATTTAATTTTTTAAGCTTTAGGAACATACATGTAAAATTCGGCCCCAAAACAGCCCATATATATGCTTGGCCGAATTTTCCTTTATTTTATTCTATTAATTAGGTTTAATTTTATTAGTTACTTGTTAGATTAGGATTACTTGAGGCCTATTTAAAGGCATGGCCAGCCACCCCTTGTACATAACCCTTAGATTTATTCTTAAATTTCAGATTTGTTGAGAGCAGAATTTTCTTTGAGTTTTTCTCCAAGATTTCTCTCTTGAGTTTTCTTTAGAAGTTGTTTTAACAATCTTTTGATTGTGGGAGCCATCTTCAACCTTCTTCTTGCCATCGATATTCTTTGGAGGGGAGATTAGAGCCGTTTGAAGGAATTTGTGAATTCTTTCGGGAATTCAAGGGTTCTTAGGACTTTTCTTTATTTCTTGCTGTTTCGATTTGTTTCTTTATTCCTACTTGTGCCGATTCATTATCTAATCTTTTTTTTTTGCTGTTCTTGCTTGTGATTCAGCTTTGTTTAACTCCAAGATCTTTCCATTTAATCGGTCTACTTTTGGGCAGTAAAGTTTCGAATCAAAATCCCTAAATCCTAGGGTTCTTGTCGATTAATACATTCTGATTTTGGGGAAATCAATTTGCTGGAATTTGGGGTTTTTCTTGTCAGTTTGTTCTTGGGCAGATTCGGCTTGTGGGGTTTCACTATTGGAGTTCGATTTCATCTCCTTGAACTTCGAAGACATTTATTCATTCGTTCTTTGTTCCTTGCTGCTCATTTAATTGAATTTGGGGAATTTCAATTCAATTCAGATTTGCTTTTAATCTTGTTCTTTGTTTTAATTTTCAGATCTGTTCATTTAGAGCTTTCGTAGGAGTTTCCCGTGACTTGACGACTCGATCTTGGTCCGCGCGCAATCCTCTATCACACCATTATACCTATTTAAAAGGTCCATATTTATACCAATTAAAACACAATTAATTTATTTAAGCTGACTTAAACTAAATTAACTAACTTATTTAATTTATTCTAGCATTATGCAATTAGATAAAATTAAAGATGAGCTCAATTGAGCTAGATGGAGCTGAGTTGAGTTCCTGGAACCGAAGGGGAGCTAAGGTCAGCTTGTAAAAAATGCATGGAGTCTTCGTTGAGCTGACTTGCGCTTCTTTAATGTGCCCGGCCATGGATTCATCCCATATGAGTTTGATTAAGGCTGAAACGTGATCTTTAAATGCTTTAGCTCGTGCTCGCGTAATGGGACCTTGGGGCAATACAGTCGGGTCCATGTTGAGCTAGGAGAATTTTGGGGCGTGCTCGCATCAGAACTAGTACTGGAGCTTCGGTTAAAAGGGCTTTCAACTGATCAAAGCTTTTCTGGCACTTTTCTGATCACTCAAACTTAACATCTTTCTGCAATAGCTTTGTCATCGGGGCTGCAATCATAGAGAAGCCTTTCACGAACCGTCTATAATAACCAGTAAGTCCTAGAAAACCTCGGACTTCAGAAACATTCTTAAGAGGTTTCCAATCAAATATAGCTAGTATTTTGCTCGGATCAACCTGAATACCTAATACTGATAGCACATGACCCAGAAAACTGACTTCACTTAACCAGAACTCACATTTACTGAATTTCACATACAATTGCTTATCTCGCAAAGTCTGCAACACAAGTTTCAGATGTTCGGCATGTTCAGTTTCATCACTAGAGTAGATCAAAATGTCATTTATGAACATAACCACAAACCAATCCAGATACGGTTTGAAGATCTGATTCATCAAATCCATGAAAATAGCAAGTGCATCAGTAAGCCCAAAAGGCATAACCGAAAACTCGTAATGTCCGTACCTCGTTCAAAAAGCAGTCTTTGGCACGTCGAAGTCTTTAACTCGTAACTGATAGTAGCCTAATCTCAAATCTATCTTTGAAAACACTGTAGCCCATTTTAGTTGATCTAACAGATCATCAATCTGTGGCAACAGATACTTATTCTTTATAGTCACCTTATTGAGCTGTCTATAACCAATGCACATTCTCATAGTTCCATCTTTCTTTTTCACAAACAGTACTGGTGCACCCCAAGGAGAGAAACTCGATCGCACAAAACCTCTATTTGTTAACTCTTGTAACTGAGCTTTCAATTCTTTTAATTCTATAGGTGCCATTCTGTACGAAGCTATGGATATCGGAGTCATCCCAGGCATTAACTCAATACCAAACTCTACCTCCCGCATACGTGGCAAACCCAGTAATTCTTCAAGAAACACATCTGGATACTCACATACAACCGGTACTGATTAAATGTTTTTTCAGCCACTTTACTGTCAAGCACGTAGGCAAAATAAGCTTCACCCCCTTTTCTCACATATTTCTGAGCTAGCATCAAAAAAATCACTGCTGGTAACCCATTCAGATCATTAGATTCAATTCGAATAATCTCATCATTCTGGCACCTTAAATCAATAGTCTTTCTTTTGTAGTTTACAATAGCATCATGCAAAGTCAACCAGTCCATACCCAAAATTATGTCGAGCTCATCAAATGGCAACAGCATCAAATTAGCCAAAAAGTATGAATCTCAAACCATCAAGGGGAAATCCTTACACACTTTGTCAACATAACACACCGGCCCAAGGGGTTTGACACTATAATCACAAACTCAGTACACTCAACAGGCAAAGTCTTAATGAATACTAAAGTCTCACACACATAAGAAAGAGTCAAACCAGGATCAATCAATGCAATTACTTTAGTATCATAGAGTGAATGTACCAGTAATGACGTCTGGGAATGAAGCCTCCTCTCGTGCGTGAATAGCATAGGCTCTGGTAGGTGCACGAGCCTCAGATCTGACAGCTGTATCTTTAATTTCTCTCTGACTACCACTCGCATTACCCGCATTTCTAGATGGTCTACCTCAAGCTGTAGTATTACCCAACCTCGTATTCTGCACTGGATTTTCTTCAGCTAACACTGGGCAATCACGAATATAATGATCCATCGATCCACATTTAAAATAAGCCTGATAATGCAACCTGCAACTGTCGGGATGTCATTTGCCGCAATGTTTACACTCGGGTTGATTTGATCGACATTACCCACACTAGCTACTGAGGTAGCTCTCGAGCTCACAGGTGGTCTACTCTGATCCTAGAATAACTCGAAGTGGCTTTAGAACAGCTAAAATCATCTTGAAACTTTTTTGGTGCCGACTGAAATGACTTACCAGATGTTCTTTTACATGCATCTCTAGCTTCAAATTCTGCTTTTCTTTTCTCTTTCCCAAGCTCTTCAGCTTTGCAGGCTCGCTCAACCAGTATTACGAACTCTTTTATCTCAAGTATGCCAACTAACAGTTTAATGTCTTCATTCAGCCCATCTTCGAATCTTTTGCACATTATGGCTTTGGTAGAAACACACTCTCGGGCATACTGACTAAGTCTCACAAATTTTCACTCATACTCTGTCACGGTCATCCGACCTTGTTTCAGCTCTAGAAATTCTTTTCGCTTCTGATCAATAAATCTCTGGCTGGTACATTTCTTACGAAACTCAGTCTGGAAGAATTCCCAAGTCACTCGCTCTCTCGGAACAACCAATACTAGGGTATTCCACCAGTGATATGCTGTGTTAAGAAGCAATGATATGGCACATTTCAAACATTCATCTGGGGAACAGGACAGCTCATCAAACACACGGATAGTATTATTAAGTCAAAACACAGCGTGCTCAGCATTATCATCATCAGTAGCTTTAAACTCTTCATCCCCATGTTTTCTAATTTTATCAATAGTTGGCTTATACAATCTCAACGGATCACTTACTTGAGGTACAGCAGGCATCGAAGATGGATCAGTCAGGGGTAGGAGTTGTTGTGTAGCCGGATTAGTCCGGATATACTGAGTAAACCAGTCATTCATCATTTGATAGAAGGCTTGTCTAGCCTCTCCCTCCTGGTTACTCAAAATTGGTCGAGAATCAACCGACGCTGTCCTTTGCACAGGAGCAGGAGTTACACTCTCGACATCATCAGCTACAACTCTGTTGAGATCCATTTACTATATGAAAACACATTTTCAAATGTCAAAAGTCATCACATTATCACAGTATATAATATGACATGTATAGCTAGACTCACACACGCTACGTTAGTCCTAGAACTGACTAAATCGTAGCTCTGATACCAATTAAATGTAACACCTCTAACCCATTTTTGTCGTCGGTATGGGGTTACGAGGCATTACTAAGCATAACAAAATTCTGAATTTACAAATAACTAATGAAATTATATAGCTCAATCGCATCATGTTGTGGCACCACTCGTTGCTATCATGATTGGCCTAAAACACGAGGGCCCCAAGTGCAAGATGAAGCTCAATCTCAGCTCAACAAGCTCAATCTTAGTTTTTCCCAGCTCGATTTAGCTCATATGAGCTTAATTTAGCTCGTTTGAGCTCAATTTAGCTTACTTTAGCTCGTTTGAGCTTGGCTTAAGTTTATTTCAACTCATTTATTTTAATGTCTAAATAAATTAAGTAATTTATTAATTTAGCTTAAATTACTACAGCTCATAATTATGTTTTGACTTATTACATGTTTTAAATGTGTCTTGGCCGAATTTAATATGTCTTGTTAAGACTTTATTAAATTTGTCTAATTTAATTTATGTTTAATTAGTGTGTCTAAATTATATTAATGTTTGTTCAGCTGAATTTTATGTGATTTAATTTTGGTTCATGTGTTTTTGTAGGTGAGTTGAATTTGGAGAGTAATTAAACAAGGTTCATGCATGATAGGTTCAATGTATGGGACGGTGCATGTAAGGCCTCTTTCAATGAATGGTGGCTGATCCATTTGGCTCCCCAAGGCACCTATTTGGCCAAAAGGTGTCCAGCAACTTAAAGCACAAGCTTGGCCGATCGTATTCCCAAGGCAGCATCTAAGCCATTCACACCTCAATTTGACCAATCAGCTCCTATACATGTATGGGTGGATTCATGAACGTCCAAAGGGAGGGAATATTACCTTAATTCATCACATTGAATGTATAATGTGCATGTACAAAGGGGAGAACGAATTTACAAGGTACATGCTTCCATTCATGAACCAGCCCATCATTAAAGTTTTAATTAAGAGAGATGCATGACCCATGCACCTAGCATTCATCCAAGAGGGGTTGGATATGAATTGAAGATGCACATTCATGGAACAAGGAAGCTTTCTTATTGGTTAAGCATGCATGAACGGGTTTTGGGAAGAAACATGATTATTCAACCATGCATGAACAGAGATTTAATGCTTGAAGTGTGAACATTTTTAATTGTTGTGTGAACACATTAGTAGCTGAATTTTAATAGGCATTAGAGAGCCTATAAATAGTTTATTTTGTTTATTGTAAAAGGTTACAGAATTTGATTATTGAAAACTTGATTGTGAGGTTTCCTCCTATCCTATTTCGTACGAGTCTCGTTCTGACTTATCTAGCTCGCTAGTGGCGTCAACCCGACTTCTTGAACTTATCACCATCCTGGTGTGGCGTTCATCCACCTTTTTATACCTTTGGTTCCTACCTCTCTATAGGTAACGGGTCAAGGTCCATCTTCGACAATCCATTTAATCCACCTTGAGCAATATAAGTCCCGGGGCAATACTTCATATAGTATTGAATCGTTCTTCGCTTGAGTTCTATTTTTCCATTCCATTTTAACTATTAAATTATAAACAATATTTCTTTATTTCACCGAGCCTATCAAACATCTATCCAAACCATCTTTTGGACCCATTTTCTCAACTTCCGCTATAAAAAAATCATCTAACTCCATCTATCTACAAAATTGAACAAACTTCTCGTCGACGATCGGGCAATCAAGTGAATCGACTCAATCAACCGAGTCGGATCACATCATTTGGTATCAGAGCTACTAAAACGAGAAGTGCCGACATTCGTATCAAGCTCGGAGTAGGTTCGTATCAACCAATCCAACAGAATCAATAGAATTGTCGTTATAAAACATGTCATAAGACGGAATCTTCATGGCATCTTTTGAATCAACATCGTTAACATTAATATATGAACAACAATTAGCCAAATCAAAAGATGGAAATTTTTCAAAAGTTATGCCATCAAAACCTTTATGAGTAATTTTTAAATCAGGCGGCCTTGACTTGATAAACAAAGATTCCTTACCTTCGATTTCCAATGGGTGGCAGTCGTCCACGAACTTACCTTTTTCAAACAACTGAAAACGCCTCTCATTTTGAAGGTATCGGAGTTGGATTTGGTCGCATGGACTTTTAGGAACCTGAAAAAAAAGATCACAAAAAGATCGAGCAGAAGTGTTAGTAGAAAGAATCCTCGCTTGCTCACTAACATCGTTTTCACTCGATTCTATTTCTTCTGAATCACTCGTTTCTTTTATCTCAATTTCTTTTTCCACTCTTTTTTCTTGTTCACATTCTTTCTCTTTTTCGCTTCTCTCGATTTCTTTTAGAATCCACTCGTTTTCTCTCATGATCATCTTTTGCCTCTCTTTTCTTTCACTCTCTTTTTGTCCTTTTTCTTTTTCAAAGGCTTTTTCAATGACTTTTTCAATCTCTTTCAAGAATCTCTCATTTTCTCTCTTACTCGCCTCTTGCCTCTCTTTCATTTCTTTTTCTTTCATTTTTTCTTTACAACTTGAAGATAATACAAGTGAATCAGCATGATAAGTATTTTGTTCGAAAGATGTGAAATCATTTAGATAGAGTTCGCGATCAATTCTTCGAGAATGAGTCTTCGTGGATGCATACGAAGAGTTACTTGGGCTCCCTCGTTCGTTATCTCGAAAGACCTAGACTCGAAGCTTTCTTTCTTTCTACTCGAATTTCTTGTCGAATAGGTATCACGATAGAAATCTCTTCTCGAGTAGTCATCAGATGTGTGTCTCCGTGATGTTCTTGACTCCTTTTTCTGACTTGGAACAATTTGCTTTCGTTGAACTCTTGCTCGATGGTCTAGCTTTTCTTGGACAGGCTTGATTTTTCGATCGAGCATGCACTCCATCTCTTTCAACAAATATTGAAATTCAAAGGCAAACTCTTCTCGAGACATGATTAATAGATGAAAAGAAAAATGAATAAAACAAAACAGAAAATGAATACCTTACCACAAACCTCACTAGTCACTCACAATAAAATTTGAATGGCACTCACACTCGTGTTTTGATACGACCTCGGTTTAGTAGTTGAACCCGAGTCATTTAGTTCCCGATCGTAAACAAAGAAGTATATTAGACCAGAAGAAGATAGAATATATTTGAGTTCAAATAAGTAAAGTAAGTCCGTGCAAAGTTGGATATGGATTTGGTTTAAGTCAAAATGGTATAACTAGAATGGTCGAGTTCGGTTTAGGATTAATTAAGAAATGGTATTTGGTTTTGGTACGTTTTGGTATTTGGGAATTGGTACGAAATGGTAAGGGATTTGGTACGAAATGGTAATGCTTCAAAAAGGTCAAGAGTGAACCAACACTAAAGAAAAGTGTCGACCCGAAACTTATAGGACCAAATTGAGTTGGAAATGGTTGATAAGGACCTTGACCCGATACTTAGTAAAGTATGAACCAAAGGTATCAAAGGTGAACGCCACACTCGGGTTTAGGGAGTGATAAGTTCGAAAGAAAGACTCAGAAAGACGCCACTAGAAGCTAGATAAGTCTTACGGGTCCCGAACGAAATTTGAGAGAAAATGCCTCACAAATTTGGCAGCAATTCGTTACTTAAAAATGTCAAAAGTCCTTTACAAAGTAAAATTTCAGCTATTTATAAGCAACACCTAAGCTAGCCGAATGGTCACTTACATTCCTTAAAAATTAAGCAAATGAATCACTTAAATGAACTAGCTAGATTCGGCTGAACATGGAGCTCCATTAGACACCTTCTAGATGAAGCATTGGACTTGGAAAAACTTGGATGATGCATGGATAGCTAGGTTCGGCCAATGGGCATAAATTAGCTCATTTATGTTGCAACTTTTGGCTGAAAAGTGACCAGCAATTAAGAGGGTAATGAGCAGCCAATTCAAGTGTGAAAGCTCAACATTGAAGAGTCATGGAGTGTGAACACATGGAACCGAAAAGCCAATATACATCCAGCAAATGTGAAAGGATTAATTGACAGCTTTGGAGTTGGAAACATTAGCTCTCTTGACTGAATAGTCACCTAGGAATGCCAAATTCAGCTCACCAATTTGATGCATGTATCTCCAGGTTCATTGAATCTATTGTGCATGCACCAAGCTTAAATGCTCCATCCACATTCGGCCAACCTACATAAAACATGAATGAGCTCAAATTAATGTAATATTAGCTGAACATAATTAAAATAAAACTTTGACAAGTTAAACACATTAATTCGGCACTAAAAATCTGCACATATAATTTAGTTTGGACAAGACACATTAAAACATGTAATGAAATTTGACTCATTAAAAATGCATAAAACATATTAATAAGCTGTAAAAATTAAGACAAACTAATGACATGTAAAAATAACTCAATTAAGATGCAAAATTAAATTTCTCCAGATTTTAAATTATGCAAACAACTAAAATTAATTGAGCTGTAATAAACTAATTAAATTGACTCAAAATAAATATTCAGCTACTAAATTAATGTCCAATTGATATTGAGCTGAATCGTAAGTATTTGAGCTGAAATTGAGCTGATTCGAGCTCATTGAGCTGAAATGGAATTTAATTCAACTCGTAGTAAAGTGCACGGAAAGCTCATCGGTTAGTCCAAGCTTCTTCGATGTGTCCAACTAAAGTCTCGCCCCAAACTTGATCTACTAAGGCCGAAACTGCCTCCTTGAATTGTTTGGCTCGTGATCGGGTGATAGGACCTTGAGGTAGCTCCAAAGGCTCCTTGCTCGAACTAGGTAGGACTTGAGGCGCGGCCGCATCATCCTCCCCCTCTTCAAAGCGATTTGCCCTCAAATCGGAATCTGCATCAAAAGGGGATAAATCAGAGACATTAAAACTTGCACTTATGTTATACTCACCTGGTAGATCAAGTCGATAAGAATTCTCGTTGATTCGTTCCAAGACTTGAAAAGGGCCATCACCACGCGGTAGTAGCTTTGACCTTCGTTGGGCGGGAAAACGTTCCTTTCTCATGTGAACCCAAACCCAATCACCAGGTTCGAAGATAATTCTTTTACGACCCTTGTTCGCTTTCCTAGCATAACTTTCGGTTCTTGCTTCAATGTTGGCTCGAACTTTCCGATGTAACTCCTTTATATACTCGGCCTTCTTTTTAGCATCTGCATGAATAAGTTGATCGTTAGGTAAAGATACTAAATCTAAAGGAGTTAACGGATTAAATCCATAAACAATTTCAAAAGGAGAGTGTTTGGTTGCCGAGTGAACGGATCGATTATACGCAAATTCTACATGTGGCAAACACTCCTGGAGTAATTTTGAATGCTCGTACTCCTTGTTTTTGTAGCTCTGATACCAAATGATATGATCCGCCTCGGGGTGAGTCGAGTCGTATATGAGTTTACCCGATCGTCTACGAAGGAATAGCGTTCGATTTGTTCAAAAGGATGTTTTAACGTAAATAATGGCGGAAGCTATGTAAAAGGATTCAAAGATGGGTTTATGGATATGAAGTTTTTGTAGGTTTGGTTATAATGAAACGAAAAGATGGAATGGAATGGAAATGAAAATGATCTCAAAAACAAACACGAACCAATATTAGAAAATATTGACCCAAATGTTTATAAGTTTTCAAGGTGGTCGGATGGAGAATATGAGAACCTCGACCCGCTACTTAGCAAAGTAGGAACCTTGGTATGTTTGAACGCCACACTACGAGTAGTGATAAGTTCGGTTTTCAACAAAGAAAATGGATGACACAACTAGAACACTAGGTAGCCAACAAATCTTTGAACGAAAACAGAGAAAAGTTTGCCTCACAAATTTGGCAGAATATCATTAACAAAAATATTCCAAAAAGTAGTGTTCCAAAAGGCTTGGTTACAAGAATTTATAAGGCTAAAATGAGCTAGCCGAATGGTCACATAGTAAAGTGCTATTAAAGGGCTAATTATAAATTAAAGACTTTTGAAATTCTAGAGTCAATAACTCCTCTCTTCAACTAGCTGAAATAATGTCCTTAAAGGCTTGAAAAATGACTCTTGATTTTCCCTTTGGCTAGTTGAATAGACTCCAGCCACTTTAATGAAATTTGCAATGCATAAATTGTCCATTAAGTAGCAAAAAAAACGTTGGGGTATTTGAACAAGCTGCTACCAGATTTTAAAGGACATGAAATGCTCCTTTAAACTCTCTTTTAATGATGCTTAATGCTTCCTTTATAACAGCCCCCTCTTTTGTAACCAAAATAACTTGAAAAGTCTCCTTTATTGAATGTGTAACAGCCTTTGTGAATTGAAAAGTCACCTGCAATTAAAACATATGTAACCGTCACATTTATTCAATTATTAAGCTTTAAACAAATTAACAACTACGTAAATAAATGAACACACACTTATGCATCATTTATTCCAACAACTAGTTAATTAAAAGAAGTATTTAATGAACTTTAACTCATGCACCAATAAATTAACCTAGTAACTAGATTAATTAAAGAAGCAACTCATTAAATTAAATTCATCAAATAAACTCATTTAATTAAACTAAGATGAGTTGTATTAATGACCAGCAACTCATTTATTAAACTAAGAGGCTTAAATGCAAGTATTAAAATGCAAACTAAATGCAAAGCTAAAAGAAATAAATAAAAGTTCAATTTAGTTGGAACGGGCTCAAGGAGCGGAAATTGAGTTGAAATTAGTTTGCAAAATGTTGCAAGGACACTTTATTAAGCTGGTCCCAACTCGATCTATTTCTCCAACCAAAGCCTCGCCCCACACTTGATTAACTAAGGCCGAAATGGCCTCCTTGAATTGCTTAGCTCGAGCTCGCGTAATTGGTCCTTGAGGCAGCACCATTGAGTCCTTGCTCGAACTTGATGCACTCCAGGTCGCGATCATATCATTCCCCCCCTCTTTTAGGTGACTTGTCCTCAAGTCGAGCCGTTTGTCCATGGGAGAACTTTGACTCATGCATGGTTTTCCTCGGTCAAACGGGATGGAAGATGTCACACAAACCTGAAAAATTCTTACCACAGCCAATAAAAAGAAACTCAAAGGAGTCAGATTCAAATGTGTTCGATAGTTCATAAAAATTCATTCAATCGAACATATGCCAAAAATCTCAATTGGTCAAAGCAAGCATACGTAAATTTATCAAAGAGTTTCGTTAGACCAACGTTGCAAACATGAAGACTAAGTTGGATCAAGGTATAATTGGTTGTAAACAATGGCAGGCACTTAAACACATTATTCCTCATCCAAAACATTTCAATATGTTTATTCAAAAATAACAATTCATGGGAATGTACACGCAAAGTGTACCATGGCCAATTGGAAACTAAATCACTCTTTCGCTTATTAACAACATGATTTGTGTAATCACTTTCCAACACAAACGGATCACTACTAGGCCAAAGAAAACAATCAATCACAACAAGGTACAAACAATTTCCAAACATCAAACCATCAAAAAGATTTTCAACAACATTCGAATAGAGTAAAGGTATTTGAAAATTTTCGTAAACTTTACCTTGTCGATCTTGAAGAGAAGAAAATTTATGTTCAGTTTTACCTTTTTCAAACAAGATGAATCTTCTCTCTTCAGACAGATAATGTAAAACAAACCTTTTATCTCGATCAACTTGGGTGGGTGACGAAGCACCATGACAGCTCGTGCTTTTTAAAGGGTTACATTCACAAAAATGTAAAAGGTTAGTTTCAATAGGAGGTATGGACTGAAAAGAAAAAAATAAATCATCATTGAAATTTGATTCAAGTCCCAAAGCATAAGTCGATCTTACCTTCTCAAAATGGAACGAAAATTTTAGATGTGGCCAAACAAGGTAATTAGTAAACGAATCAAAATTGAAACCCAAATCATTGAATTTCACCTTCTTATCAAAAGTTCGAACATCAAGCAAACATAATTTGAATGCAAATGATGCAAAGTGCTTAATGTTTCCATAAAATGAATTCATGTAGCAAATACCAGGCTTGAACACATGAACTTGGTCATTTGATTTAGCAGGCAACATGTTAAATAAGGAAAATATAATCAACTCATCGCATGATTCAAATTTCACTCGTTCAATTAGACTTGAAAAATTGGCACAACCAAGCATATTCATTTTATCACCAAAGAAACGATGCAACATGTTATCATGGAAGTAAATCAAAGGAAACTTAAACATGCAAATACTCGAACAATCTTGCATCGTAATTTCTACTCGAACAGATAGATCAAAGCATGGAAATCTCGCAAAAAATTTCAGAGATTTATCTTGAAGAACAAAGTCAAACAGATAAATTATTTCATGCAAAAAACTTTTAACGCATATATCGAGCAAAGAAGTTGAGATCATGCGACCTTTCAAAAATTCAAATCCATCACAAATCATTTGAATTGGCACGTTTAAACAGAAAGATGAATTCAAAGAATTTTTATAATCAAACAAATCAAAACGTGAAAAACTACTATCACACACATTCACAATTTGCACAGGATGAACCAATCCAACAGAATCAACAGAATTGTCATTATAAAACATGTCATAAGACGGAATCTTCATGGCATCTTTTGAATCAACATCGTTAACATTAATATATGAACAACAATTAGCCAAATCAAAAGATGGAAATTTTTCAAAAGTTATGCCATCAAAACCTTTATGAGTAATTTTTAAATCAGGCGGCCTTGACTCGATAAACAAAGATTCCTTACCTTCGATTTCCAATGGGTGGCGGTCGTCCACGAACTTACCTTTTTCAAACAACTGAAAACGCCTCTCATTTTGAAGGTATCGGAGTTGGATTTGGTCGCACGGACTTTTAGGAACCTGAAAAAAAAGATCACAAAAAGATCGAGCAAAAGTGTTAGTAGAAAGAATCCTCGCTTGCTCACTAACATCGTTTTCACTCGATTCTATTTCTTCTGAATCACTCGTTTCTTTTATCTCAATTTCTTTATCCACTCTTTTTTCTTGTTCACATTCTTTCTCTTTTTCGCTTCTCTCGATTTCTTTTAGAATCCACTCGTTTTCTCTCATGATCATCTTTTGCCTCTCTTTTCTTTCACTCTCTTTGTTCTTTTTCTTTTTCAACGGCTTTTTCAATGACTTTCTCAATCTCTTTCAAGAATCTCTCATTTTCTCTCTTACTCGCTCTTGCCTCTCTTTCATTTCTTTTTCTCTCATTTTTTCTTTACAACTTGAAGATAATACAAGTGAATCAGCATGATAAGTATTTTGTTCGAAAGATGTGAAATCATTTAGATAGAGTTCGTGATCAATTCTTCGAGAATGAGTCTTCGTGGATGCATACGAAGAGTTACTTGGGCTCCCTCGTTCGTTATCTCGAAAGAACTTAGACTCGAAGCTTTCTTTCTTTCTACTCGAATTTCTTGTCGAATAGGTATCACGATAGAAATCTCTTCTCGAGTAGTCATCAGATGTGTGTCTCCGTGATGTTCTTGACTCCTTTTTCTGACTTGGAACAATTTGCTTTCATTGAACTCTTGCTCGATGGTCTAGCTTTTCATGGACAGGCTTGATTTTTCGATCGAGCATGCACTCCATCTCTTTCAACAAATATTGAAATTCAAAGGCAAACTCTTCTCGAGACATGATTAATAGATGAAAAGAAAAATGAATAAAACAAAACAGAAAATGAATACCTTACCACAAACCTCACTAGTCACTCACAATAAAATTTGAATGGTACTCACACTCGTGTTTGCACTCAAGATCGGCTTTTTCAACACTCTAATGCTCTCACAACACTCGTGCCTTTTACCTCTCTTTACCTTTCTCGTGATTTCATAAGCAGATTCGCCAAGGCTTAACCTTAGTCTAGGTGGTCGGTTTCAAATGGGTAACAAGGGATGATGTGATTTAAAAATTGGGTAGGCTTACAAGAAAGAGAATAATTCGGGTATAGTGTGGCGAAAAGGTCAAGGATGGAAGTGGATGAGAGGGTAAAGGTTTCAGGATTGAAAAATGGAGAAGAAGTAAAACTATGTTCAAATTTTCAGATTTTGTTTTTTTTTCAGAATTTTTGTTTGAATTTTTTTTTCATTTTTTTTATTTTTTTTTGAAACTTACTTGATGAGTCACAGACTATTCCTGGAGTAATTTTGAATGCTCGTACTCCTTGTTTTTGTAGCTCTGATACCAAATGATATGATCCGCCTCGGGGTGAGTCGAGTCGTATGTGAGTTTACCCGATCGTCTACGAAGGAAAAGGATGTTTTAACGTAAATAATGGCGGAAGCTATGTAAAAGGATTCAAAGATGGGTTTATGGATATGAAGTTTTTGTAGGTTTGGTTATAATGAAACAAAAAGATGGAATGGAATGGAAATGAAAATGATCTCAAAAACAAACACGAACCAATATTAGAAAATATTGACCCAAATGTTTATAAGTTTTCAAGGTGGTCGGATGGAGAATATGAGAACCTCGACCCACTACTTAGCAAAGTAGGAACCTTGGTATGTTTGAACGCCACACTACGAGTAGTGATAAGTTCGGTTTTCAACAAAGAAAATGGATGACACAACTAGAACACTAGGTAGCCAACAAATCTTTGAACGAAAACAGAGAAAAGTTTGCCTCACAAATTTGGCAGAATATCATTAACAAAAATATTCCAAAAAGTAGTGTTCCAAAAGGCTTGGTTACAAGAATTTATAAGGCTAAAATGAGCTAGCTGAATGGTCACATAGTAAAGTGCTATTAAAGGGCTAATTATAAATTAAAGACTTTTGAAATTCTAGAGTCAATAACTCCTCTCTTCAACTAGCTGAAATAATGTCCTTAAAGGCTTGAAAAATGACTCTTGATTTTTCCTTTGGCTAGTTGAATAGACTCCAGCCACTTTAATGAAATTTGCAATGCATAAATTGTCCATTAAGTAGCAAAAAAAACGTTGGGGTATTTGAACAAGCTGCTACCAGATTTTAAAGGACATGAAATGCTCCTTTAAACTCTCTTTTAATGATGCTTAATGCTTCCTTTATAACAGCCCCCTCTTTTGTAACCAAAATAACTTGAAAAGTCTCCTTTATTGAATGCGTAACAGCCTTTGTGAATTGAAAAGTCACCTGCAATTAAAACATATGTAACCATCACATTTATTCAATTATTAAGCTTTAAACAAATTAACAACTACGTAAATAAATGAACACACACTTATGCATCATTTATTCCAACAACTAGTTAATTAAAAGAAGTATTTAATGAACTTTAACTCATGCACCAATAAATTAACCTAGTAACTAGATTAATTAAAGAAGCAACTCATTAAATTAAATTCATCAAATAAACTCATTTAATTAAACTAAGATGAGTTGTATTAATGACCAGCAACTCATTTATTAAACTAAGAGGCTTAAATGCAAGTATTAAAATGCAAACTAAATGCAAAGCTAAAAGAAATAAATAAAAGTTCAATTTAGTTGGAACGGGTTCAAGGAGCGGAAATTGAGCTGAAATTAGTTTGCAAAATGTTGCAAGGACACTTTATTAAGCTGGTCCCAACTCGATCTATTTCTCCAACCAAAGCCTCGCCCCACACTTGATTAACTAAGGCCGAAATGGCCTCCTTGAATTGCTTAGCTCGAGCTCGCGTAATTGGTCCTTGAGGCAGCACCATTGAGCCCTTGCTCGAACTTGATGCACTCCAGGTCGCGATCGTATCATAAGCTCATGTGTCACAATATAATTTCATATACACATACTAATCATATAACCAAATATATCCCGCCATTTATACACACATATGATGACTATTCATAATATACTTACTACTCATTCACAAAGCCAAATACACATATCACATACACATACTCATTTTACACATTCAACTCAATTTACCTTTGCCCGATGAACCATTCATAATTGGGTAGGACACTCGGATAATCACACACATATCGTACAATGCCAACGTCCTAGACATGGTCTTACTTGTAATCACATATCATGCCACTGTCCCTGACAGGGTCTTACTCGCACAAATATATCGGAATCACATATCGATGCCATGGTCTTACTCGCACACATAAATCGGAATCCTATTTCCTGACATATGTATCCTAACTATTCCTAAGGTTCATACGGGGCTTTCAGATGTCGAAATTTGGTCGAAACGAATTCAAAAATGTAGTAGTCAAGCCTTTTCATATTCGGTCATAATAAATATAAATTTATACATTTCATAATAACATATATATCTAGCATTTAACTACAATTAAACATGTCTATTTGCTTATAAACTTACCTCGGACGATGTAAAACGGAACGGAGCGGCTAGTCGACAACATTCATTTTTTCCCGATCCAAATCTGATTTCTTTGGTTCTTGATCTAAACATATTCAAATTAAGCTCATTCAAACATATTTTCATTCAATTTAGTCCAAAAACACATAAATGGGAAAATTACCATTTTACCCCTAACATTTACAATTTTTACAATTTAGTCCCTATTGCACAAAACACAAATACACAAAATTTCTCAATACCCAAGCTAGGCTGAATATTACCCATAACCATACAAACCCACATAATTCATTTATTTCACATTTTAGTCCCCCAAATTATTATTTTTACAATTTAGTCCTAATTACTCAAAATCATCAAAAACTCCAATACAAAAACATGTTAATCTAAAACATATCTTTCATATTTAGTCATCAAACAACAAAAATCACAAGCTCTCAACAATGACAGAACTCAAAATATTCATTAAAATCAAAAATTTAAGCATGGGTTTTGTAGTACTCGAAGCAACGATCTCAAAAACGTAGAAATTATCAAAAACTAAACAAAAAATGAACCTTGATTGAGCTTGAAAGGATGGCCGAACCTAGTTTCTTTTCTTTTCTTTCTTGTTTGTTATATTCGGTCACTTTAGAATTGAATGAATGAATGGTATATTTTTTAACATATGTTCTAATATAATAACTTATATTTCTAATTTACTAAGTTAACCTTAAGAATAAAATTATAAAGCCATTATAAGCTTGGGCACTACCATCCATATCACTTAAATTTGGTTTATTTACAACACAAATGCTTCAACTTAAGAAGCCACTAATAATTCGGCCCTTATGCAAGTTACCACCTAATTTTAATTTTATGCGATTAAGTCCTTTTATTTAATCGGATACCTAAACGACAAAATTAAATCACGAAAATTTCACAGATATAAATTCACACAAAATAAATGTAGAAAATAATTTTTAACTATTTTTCTGACTCTAATTCGTGTCCTAAAACCACTGTTTCGATTAGGGTCTAAATCGAGCTGTTACAACTTCTAGACATAGAAAAATTTAAGTCCTCACAACAAAGCCTTACGATCACTCAGAAAGAAAGAAATAGATGACACTTCACTCTTGTTTGCACACTTTTTCAGCTTTTACCTCCTCTCTAATGTGCTCACACACTCGTGCCATTTTCCTCTCGTTTCTTCTCACGTGATTTCGTAAAGAGACTTGTCAAGGTTTTATCAAAGTCTTGGGGTTGGTTTCAAATGGTTTGCAAGGGATTGATGATTAGGTGTAAGGGAGGCTGAAAAGAAATGTAGTTAGGTAGAAGTGTGCCGTTTGGGTAGTAAGGTGAATAGGAAAGGAATTGTAGATAGGAAATACAAACAATGAAGAACAACCTTTCAATCTCTTTCTTTTTTTGTAATAATAATTTTCAATTTTTTTTAATTTGTATAACTACAATAGGCTTGTATTACACAACATAATGCTAAAATAAAAATTTTTCGAATTTTTTTACAAACCTATTCCGGGGAGTTTTTGAACGTTCGTACTTCTCATTTTAAGCAACTCTGATACCAAATGATGTGATCTCACCTCGATTTAGTGAGTTGAGTCGATATGATGCCCGATTGTCTAACAAGAAAGTATCATTTGATTTGTGGAGTTTAGTTGAAAATGGGCTAAGGATGGAATTGGTTGATGTGATCCTGATCGCATCATGTAATGTCACAACCCAACGCCGTCGAGATTGGCCTAAACACGAGGGCCCCAAGTGCAAGATGAAGCTAATTTTTAGCTCATTTGAATTTCTTTTCGTGTGGTTCAACTCATTCGAGCTCAAGTTAGCTCATTCGTGCTCAAGTCAGCTCATTCAAGCTCAATTTAACTCGTTGAGCTCGTTATTAGCTCTTTAGCTCTTTTAATTTAATTTGCCGAAATAAATTAATTAGTTGAGTTAGTTATTTTAGCTCAAATAATTACAAGTGTTTAATTAAGAAATCTGGACATTTTAATTATGTTTGTTTATTGCATGTTTAATTTGTTTTAATTATTACCTAGCATAAATGTGTTTGCCTTATTACAATTATTTAATGTGTCTTATTGCTGATTTATTATGCCTAAGCTGTTATTTAATGTTCAGCCAAATTTAATTAACTTGTCTAGGATGCTGAATTAAATGTATCTTAGTTGCCGAATTTATTGATGTTTTTCATTAGTTTCAGCCGAATTTATGAGCATATTTATTGATCAAATTGCTGCCAATTTAATTTGTCTTAAGATGCTGATTTTTAATGAGCAGATATTAATGACCGAATTTAATTATTTGGCTGCAGGTTTAATGGCTTGGACGGCAATTTAAGGAAGTGGATGTTGGCCGAATTTAATGTACAGCAAGACATGCATTAAAGATGATGTTCTACATGCAAGGAACGGCATTAAAGGAGTTGTTTGTGCTTTTTCATGTGGCCATTTAATGGATGAAATTAAAGAAGCTGCTTGCTGATTTAATGTGCAGCAAAGACATGAATTAAATGAGATGTTCCCATGTATGGAACGGCATTTAAAGGGAAGCAAAACATGAATTAAATGAGATATTCACCATGCATGGACGGCATTAATGAAAGCATGCAAGGGGGACGTTATTGAACAGCATTAAAGCTGGTATTGCTTCGAGTACAGCAAAGAGCTGTTGTTTGGGGAATTTCCAAGTGACCACTCGGCCAAAGTATGTATATTGCTTAATTATTCAAGGCTGAACGTTTCATGCTTCCAAGGAGCATTAAAGGCCGTTTTCAGGTTCCAAAGCTGATGCTTATTGCTGTCTTGAACACACCAAAGGACTTGCAAATTTAGTCCAGCTCATTTAAGTTGATTGAAAGTATTTAGGAGCTATTTGTGTGCTCAAGACGTCATTTAAAGCTGCTGCTGGCCATCCGAATTTCCAAGGCTGATTATTGAAGGACATTAAATATTGTTGATGCCATTGCCGTCCCCAAGGTCTAGGATTCTTCAAAGGAGGCATGCATTTAAGGGCTGCCGTTTCACTCTTCAAAGCTCCTTGGAAGACGCCACTAGTGGCTTTGTACACTCCCTTGGCCGAACCTGGCATACCTTTTTCAATTCAAGGCTCCTCGTGCGCATCAAAGACACCTTTCAAGGCTGTTCGTGTAGCTCAATGGTCAGCCAAGCATTGAAGACGTTCCATGAATGTTTTCAGCTGAGTTAACACCATCTAGAAGCTGTCCATTTATCTACCTTTTGTGACCATTCGGTTTGACATTCAATATTAGTATAAATAGTTGTTTTGTAATCATTTTTTTTGGTTAGACAATATACTTTTAAACTTTATATGAAATCTGATTACTTTGTGAGTTTGTTTTCAACTCTCATTGTTCTCCAAAGACTCGTCTGACTTATCAAGTAACCCTTGTGGCGTCAACCCGTCTTTCTATCCGAACTTATCACTTTAATCCCGAAAGTGTGGCGTTCGATTCGTACTGAGGTTCCTATCATTTTTTATAGCGGGTCGAAGTTTCTATCCACTTAACAAACCTTCCATTGACACCTTACCAACCTAAGCATTCTCATAAGTTACGGGTTAACACACTACTATTGTGTTAGTTCAGCTTTTGAATCCTTAGCCAAATTACATCCATTGTCTTCTAATTCATTTCCTAAACCAACAAAACTCTTTTGAGCCTAAATAATTCCTTTTCTTCTAGCCTATTTTGTAAAGCTTTCAAATTACTCCAATTCACGATCGGGCACATCTACGACTCGACTCTCCTTCCCGAGCCGGGGCGTATCATTTGGTATCAGAGCTAGCTGAATCGGAGTAAGATCGACGTTATCGGTATTACGGTATTGTAAAAAAATAAAAAAAACTTGAAAAAAAAATTCAAAAAAAAATTCAAAAAAAAGTTTGTATTCAATTTATTTTTATTTTTGTATTTAGTATTGAAGGAAAAAAAAGAAGAAAAAAATTCGAAATTAAAAAAAAAGAAGAAAAAAATCGAAATTGAAAAAAAAAGAGTGATTGAAATTCATTTTGGGTTTGTAAAAGCATTGCTTGTTGCCCGAAGGACCATATCTATATAGCCACACTTAACCATTTCTATTTTGTTTGATAGCCTACCATTTCCGACATCATTACCCACCAAGCCAAATCAATTTTGTAAGCCGACGCCAAACGGTATTGATTCGTCGACTTAGTTTGCGAAGAACTTCGAGAGGCGAAAAATCGAGTGGAAAAAGGCAAGAGTGATTGGTGAGACCATTTGAGAGAAGTAAAAGCCAAGTTGTGTGAATTTTCTTTACGAGTGAAACGTGAGATTTTTGTGGTGAGCAATTAAATCATGTCTCAAGAAGAATTTTCCGAATCAGAATTCCAATATTTGATGCAAGAAATGCGTAGAATGGTAAAATTAAAATTTGATAAATTGCATTATCGTTTGGACCGAGTGGAGAAAAAGGCCCGACGAAAACAAAATCTACCAAGTCGAGAAACGGAGTTAAGATCATCCCGACGACACTACTCGACAAGAGACTCTTATCAAGACTTCTATTCAACAAGGCGTTTGAGACCAAGAGAAGCAAACTCCGAGTTTGAGTCTTTCCGAGATGATAAACGAAAAGGTAAACGTGTCTCTACAAGTGCCTCAATTTATTCATCTACAAAGGATTATTTACGAAGAGGTGCACGTGTTTCAAGAGTGTCAAAGTACTCAACTACGGAAGATCTATCACAAAGAGAAGATTGCCATTTGTATGAAGAATCCTTTTCTTATTCTCAACGAAAGGCTTCTCATTTTGATGATTTCTACTTTTGTAATGGAATTGAAATAGCATGTGATACGACCTCGGTTTAGTAGTTGAACCCGAGTCGTATAGTTCCCGATCGTAAACGAAGAAGTAGAATAGACGAGAAGAAGATAGAATATAATTGAGTTTCAAGAAGTAAAGTAAGTCCGTGCAAAGTTGGATATGGATTTGGTTTAAGTCAAAATGGTATGACTAGAATGGTCGAGTTCGGTATAAGATTAATTAGAAAATGGTATTTGGTTTTGGTACGTTTTGGTAATGGTTCAAAAAGGTCAAGAGTGAACCAACACTAAAGAAAAGTGTCGACCCGAAACTTATAGGACCAAATTGAGTTGGAAATGGTTGATAAGGACCTTGACCCGATACTTAGTAAAGTATGAACCAAAGGTATCAAAGGTGAACGCCACACTCGGGTTTTAGGAGTGATAAGTTCGGAAAAGACTCGGAAAGACGCCACTAAAAGCTTAGATAAGTCTTACGGGTCTCGAACGAAATTTGAGAGAAAATGCCTCACAAATTTGGCAGCAATTTGCTAATTAAATGTCCAAAAGTCCTTTACAAAGTAAAATTTCAGCTATTTATAAGCAACACCTAAGCTAGCCGAATGGTCACTTACATTCCTTAAAAATTAAGCAAATGAATCACTTAAATGAACTAGCTAGATTCGGCTGAACATGGAGCTCCATTAGACACCTTCTAGATGAAGCATTGGATTTGGAAAAACTTGGATGATGCATGGATAGCTAGGTTCGGCCAATGGGCATAAATTAGCTCATTTATGTTGCAACTTTTGGCTGAAAAGTGACCAGCAATTAAAAGGGTAATGAGCAGCCAATTCAAGTGTGAAAGCTCAACATTGAAGAGTCATGGAATGTGAACACATGGAACCGAAAAGCCAAGATGCATCCAGCAAATGTGAAAGGATTAATTGACAGCTTTGGAGTTGGAAACATTAGCTCTCTTGACCGAATAGTCACCTAGGAATGCCAAATTCAGCTCACCAATTTGATGCATGTATCTCCAGGTTCATTGAATCTATTGTGCATGCACCAAGCTAAATGAATCTCCACATTCGGCTCACCTTGCTAAATGAACCCCCACATTCGGCCAACCTACATAAATAGGAAAAACTAAGATTAATGTGGTATTTAGCTGAACTAAATTAAGAATAAAAACAAGACACATTAATTCGGTCAACAATGACACTAAAAACAGCTCATTAAATCCGGAAGCTTTAAAGCAATTTTAAATCATGTAATAAAACTTGACATATTAAAAACATGCATAAAAACATATTTATAGGCTGTAGGAATTAATATGACTTAATAACATGTAAGAAAGAAAAACATATTTAACATGCTTATTTAAATTCGTCCAGATTTAAGACCAATTAAACAACAAAAATTAATTGAGCTGTAATAAACTAATTAAATGACGCAAATAATTAGTTCAGCTACTATAATAAAGGTCTTAAAGATATTGAGCTGAAATTGAGCTGGTTCGAGCTCATTGAACTTGAAGGAGCTGGAAATGAGCTAAATGAAGCTCCATAAAAATAAAATTGAGCTACGTCCAGCTTGTAAAAATGACGAGCCTCGCTCGTAGGCTGAAACAATAGCCGTTCCCGGGGGCGAGTCGTATCAGCATGTGAAAAAGAAAAAGAAAAAGAGCGCGAGAAAATGAACATGAAAAAGAAATGAAAGAAAAAGAAGATGAGTGGGAGATAGAAAAGAAAATTGAAAATGAGATTGAGAATAAAAACGAGTGCGAAAAAGAAAAGGAAACCGAAAAAGAGAGTGAGATTGAAGGAAGAAACGAGAGTACAAAAGAAATGAGTGATATGGTAAAAGAAAGAGGATTTGAAAATGAGTTGGAAAAAGAAATAAACGAAAAGGATGAAAGTGAAAAAGAAAGGAGTGTTGTTACTAACCATCCTATGAATTTTCCTTATTTTGTTTCTACTTTTCAGGTTTCTCGAAATCCCATTGATCAATTTCAACTTCAATACTTTTCTAAGGAGAAATGATTTCGATTAGTCGAGAAAGGTAAGATCGTAGATGACCCTAGTCCACAAGTGCTTAAAGGTAAGCCATGTAAGGGATCTACTGTATTTGAGTCTTCTCAATCTTACTTGATTCTTGATGACGAGATTAGCAAAGACTTAGTTTGTGAGAAAGTTTTTCATCTTGATCTGATTGGAAATCATAATTTGATTGTTGATAAATGTGTTTTACATAGTAATGTGAAATATCTTTCTGCTCATAAGCCTATCATTGTCAAGATTGATCAAGAAGTAAGTCCAGGTAAGCCCAAACAAAAATTGGGATTGTGTGATGAAAAGTTGACATCTAATCTGTTTGCTTGTGATGATCATGTGAATTATCTAAATTGTGGTGTGAACTTTTCTTGTTTACGTGTGCGAATGAAATATGAAGGGTTTGATTGCTCGAGTGTATGTATGCCTAACTCCTATTTGCTTGACATGTGTGAAGTCTTGGTGAAGAAGAAATTTTCGTTGCGTTGCGAAACGACCAATGAAAATCGCGTTTTTAAACCTGGGATATACATTCCTAAGTTAACGTCAAGCCAAGCAAGAGGAAGCTTCGTTTTTGACCCCGGAGATTATTATTCGTTGTTCTTGTTAAAAGGGTTTGGATTTTGCAATTTTGACTTTCGAGATTATGCCTTTCGACTGTTTTGTGGTTCGGATTTGTTTCTATCCATGAACTTTTTGATTCATTTTGGAAAGGTAAGACCGAATTTCATTTTTGATCCTGGCATTGGGTTAAGCATCCCAATTTTGAATAAGCATCTAAAAAGATCATTTGTGTTTATAATTTTTAGCGTCTCTAATTCCTTTCATTCTCGTGTAGGTGACACTCTAAATTGGTTCCCTCCAAAAGAGGGAGGGCGTGGAAATAATTCAAAATTTTCTCGAACCATTCGTGATTTTCAAAGTTTTGGAAATGATTCTATTCGGGTCATGAACAAAAGGGTTCGAGCTCTTGAAAAATTTTTTCGAGCAAGTGGCCCGATTTGAGGACAAATCGTCTTCAAGAGGGAGGGTATGATGTGATCCTGATCGCATCATGTAATGTCACAACCCAACGCCGTCGAGATTGGCCTAAACACGAGGGCCCCAAGTGCAAGATGAAGCTAATTTTTAGCTCATTTGAATTTCTTTTCGTGTGGTTCAACTCATTCGAGCTCAAGTTAGCTCATTCGTGCTCAAGTCAGCTCATTCAAGCTCAATTTAACTCGTTGAGCTCGTTATTAGCTCTTTAGCTCTTTTAATTTAATTTGCCGGAATAAATTAATTAGTTGAGTTAGTTATTTTAGCTCAAATAATTACTAAGTGTTTAATTAAGAAATCTGGACATTTTAATTATGTTTGTTTATTGCATGTTTAATTTGTTTTAATTATTACCTAGCATAAATGTGTTTGCCTTATTACAATTATTTAATGTGTCTTATTGCTGATTTATTATGCCTAAGCTGTTATTTAATGTTTAGCCAAATTTAATTAACTTGTCTAGGATGCTGAATTAAATGTGTCTTAGTTGCCGAATTTATTGATGTTTTTCATTAGTTTCAACCGAATTTATGAGCATATTTATTGATCAAATTGCTGCCAATTTAATTTGTCTTAAGATGCTGATTTTTAATGAGCAGATATTAATGACCGAATTTAATTATTTGGCTGCAGGTTTAATGGCTTGGACGGCAATTTAAGGAAGTGGATGTTGGCCGAATTTAATGTACAGCAAGACATGCATTAAAGATGCTGTTCTACATGCAAGGAACGGCATTAAAGGAGTTGTTTGTGCTTTTTCATGTGGCCATTTAATGGACGAAATTAAAGAAGCTGCTTGCTGATTTAATGTGCAGCAAAGACATGAATTAAATGAGATGTTCCCATGTATGGAACGGCATTTAAAGGGAAGCAAAACATGAATTAAATGAGATATTCACCATGCATGGACGGCATTAATGAAAGCATGCAAGGGGGACGTTATTGAACAGCATTAAAGCTGGTATTGCTTCGGGTACAGCAAAGAGCTGTTGTTTGGGGAATTTCCAAGTGACCATTCGGCCAAAGCATGTATATTGCTTAATTATTCAAGGCTGAACGTTTCATGCTTCCAAGGAGCATTAAAGGCCGTTTTCAGGTTCCAAAGCTGATGCTTATTGCTGTCTTGAACACACCAAAGGACTTGCAAATTTAGTCCAGCTCATTTAAGTTGATTGAAAGTATTTAGGAGCTATTTGTGTGCTCAAGACGTCATTTAAAGCTGCTGCTGGCCATCCGAATTTCCAAGGCTGATTATTGAAGGACATTAAAGATTGTTGATGCCATTGCCGTCCCCAAGGTCTAGGATTCTTCAAAGGAGACATGCATTTAAGGGCTGCCATTTCACTCTTCAAAGCTCCTTGGAAGACGCCACTAGTGGCTTTGTACACTCCCTTGGCCGAACCTGGCATACCTTTTTCAATTCAAGGCTCCTCGTGCGTATCAAAGACACCTTTCAAGGCTTTTCGTGTAGCTCAATGGTCAGCCAAGCATTGAAGACGTTCCATGAATGTTTTCAGCTGAGTTAACACCATCTAGAAGCTGTCCATTTATCTACCTTTTGTGACCATTCGGTTTGACATTCAATATTAGTATAAATAGTTGTTTTGTAATCATTTTTTTTGGTTAGACAATATACTTTTAAACTTTATATGAAATCTGATTACTTTGTGAGTTTGTTTTCAACTCTCATTGTTCTCCAAAGACTCGTCTGACTTATCAAGTAACCCTTGTGGCGTCAACCCGTCTTTCTATCCGAACTTATCACTTTAATCCCGAAAGTGTGGCGTTCAATTTGTACTGAGGTTCCTATCATTTTTGATAGCGGGTCGAAGTTTCTATCCACATAACAAACCTTCCATTGACACCTTACCAACCTAAGCATTCTCATAAGTTACGGGTTAACACACTACTATTGTGTTAGTTCGGCTTTTGAATCCTTAGCCAAATTACATCCATTGTCTTCTAATTCATTTCCTAAACCAACAAAACTCTTTTGAGCCTAAATAATTCCTTTTCTTCTAGCCTATTTTGTAAAGCTTTCAAATTACTCCAATTCACGATCGGGCACATCTACGACTCGACTCTCCTTCCCGAGCTGGGGCGTATCACAAAATAATTAGGGGATATAATTTATATTCTTGAAGTCCTTAATGAGTCTAGTTTCAAATGAAATAAACGATAATATCCTTTGAATTCTATACAAGGATAAAATTGATTCATAGTGAAGAGTGGTCAGAACAGTTGAGCAGTGAAATAGGGGTAAATTCAATGAATAAACTGTACTAATTGGCTTGACCAAAAATTTTGAAAATTTTATGGTAAGAATATATGTGAATCTAGTTTCAAGGAAAATTAACGGTTTGTAATTTGGAGTTCTGTAGATCTAGAAATAAATAATTTAGTTACTAGTACTCTGCTAGACAGCTTATTTTGAACCTGTTTATGATTGTAATAGTGAAAGTATGTGTGTTTGTGATGGTAATATTCCGGGAACATATTGTGACTTTGTTTAAAGTATGATAATGTATTTTTTATTAATATTTACATACTTACTTACTAAGCTATAATGCTTACTCCCTTCCTTTCCTTTTTCCTATAGTGTCGAAGATGTTAGCTCGAGTTGGAGGTCGACGGAGGTTAAATCACACTATTAAACTATTGATCGATATATAAAGGTTTTAAAGTATTTTAAGTCTTTGGCATGTATGGAGACTCGTTTAATTGTTATTAAGTTGCTAGGAATTGGCTTAAAATAATGATCTATGTTATTTGAAGGTTTCTATTGTATAAAGTCATTTAATGTAGATAGTCTTGATTATGTTATTAATTAAATGATGGAATTTATGAATGTGCATGCTTGCCTATGTGTGTGGTTGAATTAAAGCATGATATGGGCCTTGTAAGCTCTTTTTAAGGGACAGCTTGAATGTGTTTGAAAAAGTTTTAAATTAGAGTGAAATCATGAATCGGTTTTTATACGATGATTAGTGATTAAGTTCGGTAATGCCTCGTACCCTGTTCTGGCGTCGAACACGAGTAAGGGGTGTTACATGAATAGCTTGTGTAATCAACTCCTTTTCCATTAAAATATCACGGTTACTTAAATAAGCTCATAACAGCTGCTGGCCTTTAATTCATCTTCATAACAGCTGAATTCATTTCTTCCTTTAATGCCAATCCATGTAACAGTTGATTCAATGATTAATTCACCTATAAGCACAATTAAACAAGTTAAATGGCTGTAGCAAATTAATTAAGCTGGAACATATTAAATGTCGAAATTATTTAAGCAACTAAAAAAATTCAAAATAACTTAATTAATTAAACTAAGTATTTAAGCAATTAAAATAACTAAATTAATTAAACTAAACATATTAAAAGTTCAATCCAGCAATTATTTATCTCAAAACACATAAACTAAATAAAACTAAAATTGAGCTGAAATCAAATTAAATATTCCAGCAAATTGATGCACAACCTAAAAGCAAATAATGTTGGCTCAATAAGCTTGAATGAACTATTAACAAGCTAAATGAGCTTGTAGCAAATTGCATGGAACACTTGAATCGAACTTCTTTGACTATTTGATTATTCCAGCAATGGTTTCCACCCCAAATTCAGTCAATTAAAACCTGCACACAAATTAACAAACTAAAATTAGATTTCATTTTGCACTTGAGCCCCTTGCGTTTAGGCCAATCTCAGTGTTGTGGAGTTGGGTTGTAATATGATGCAACTGGGATCACATCATACCGTCCCTCTTAAAGACGATTTTTCCTTAAATTGGGCCACTTGCTCGTGAAAAATCTTTCTATGTAACAAACCTTTGGGTTAGTGAACTTAACAACATTGCTCCCAAGAATCTGAAAATCACACATAACTCAAAAAGAAGAAAGGCTAGGTGCATGCCCTCCCTCTTTAAGAGGAAACCATTTCAAAATGTCACCTACACAGAAATGAAATAGTTTAGTGACACAAGAAATTATAATCTCACGAGAAATTTTCAGAATCTTATTCAAAAATTGAGCAAATAGACCAATACTAGGATCAAATATGGAAATTGGTCTTACCCTTCCACAATGAATCAAAAGGTTCTTAGGGGACAACAAACCAGAATCACAAGGCATTCGAGAGTTAACAACATTCAAATTTTCAAATCCTTTGAACAAAGATATAGAACATTGATCTCCGAGGTCAAAAATGAAATGTGCTTTTACCGCTTCAATCTGACTTGAAAATTTCATGATCGGCATCATAGAAAGAACATGGGGTATCTTGGAATCATTACCAAACAAAGCATACTTGAATCGCTTAAACCACAAGTTAAAACAATTTCCAGAATCAAAAACTTGATTTTGACTTTGTAAGCCAACACAATTCGCAAGCTTTGTTTTCAAAAATAAAGATAAATCATCACACATGATCAAGCTTGGTACTTGCCAATTTAATCAAACATTTTCCACAAAATTGCCAATAACAAACTTGTCATAGAAGTAACATTTCATGGCACTAGTCGAAACAAAATCATTAACAATCAAAAAATGACAGTTAATCAAATCTAGATGAGGAGTTCTTTCACAAAATAAGTTTTCAGCAATCTTGTCAATAATAATAAAGTGAGATTGTGATGTGATCCTGCTCGGTCGATTGACTCGAGTCCACGTATGATTGCCCGATCATCTTTGAGAAGTGTCGTTCACAAGATTAACGAATTGTTTGAATTGGCTTAATAGGTTTAATGTTAATAAAATGAGGTTTCAAAATTGGCTAAGTCTTAGATAGTCGATTCGGCTAGAAAGAAATAAGGATAGGAAGGATTTGGATAGGCTCGGTTTAGGATAACAAATGAAGTAAAGATAGTTGGTTGGAATGGTGAACGAACTTAAACTTCAAGAAAGATTCGATACTATCGAGTATTGCCCCAAATCTTATATTGTTTAAGGTGGTCGGATGGAAAGTAGAATGATAGGAGAATGCCACACCAAAGTTAGGTGATAAGTTCAGAAAAGGAGTTCAGTTGACGCCACTAGCTCACTAGATAAGTCTCTTGAAACTCGTATGAAATTTGAGAGGAAATTAACCTCACAAGAACAAATGTTCATTCAATAATTTGGCAAAAATCCTTCACATCAGAAATTTATAAACTATTTATAGCCTATATGGGATAGCCAAATGGACAAAATGACTAGCTTAAGAACTATGTAATTTTGGCTATGAATGTGCTAGAATAATCTAGAAAATATTAATTGATAAACTAAGTCTATATTCAGCAGAATGTAACTCCAATGGGCAGCTTCATGAACAAGCAAAAGTGCTTGGAAGATGATGAATGAATGGCCGAACCATCATGTTGTTTCCTTGATGCATTCATGCATGCTTAGTAATGAAGGAAAGCCATAGTTCATGAATGTATAGCCCTTTTATGCTCTTACATCTCCCTTGGACGAATGAAGCTCAAATGTACCTTGAATACTTGAATGGACATCTTGGATATGCATGAAACATGCATAAAACGTCCCAATGTATGTTCTTCCTTAATTATGGTCCATGAATCTTTAAATACATGTACATGAAATAGCCCCACTTGCATGAACGGCCCCCAATACATGAATTCCTTCAAATGCCATCCATTGAACATTAGTTGTGCATGCATCCTTCCATACGATGTATTAAGCCATGCATGTACTTGCATTAATGTCTCCTTCATGCATTCGGTCACCTTGAGAACTTAACTCTTGGCCAAAAGGTTGCTTAGGGATCACCAATAGCTAGCCCATCATGCATAAATTCGTTCATGGATGAACTCTTATAATCCATGTACCTAGCCGTGCATGAATCTCATTAAATGCACTCAATACATTCGGCTGAACCTACAAGAAACATGAACACATTAAATCCCAATGTATATTCGGCTGAACATGTTAAGAGCATGAACTAGACAATATAAATATCATGCCAAGCTAAACTAAACACATTAATTAAAGACTAGCTAGTAGCATTAAGTTCGGCTAGCTCAAACTAAGTGAAAACATTTAATGAACTTATTTGAGTTAGGATTTTCATTAATGAGCTGTAGTAAACTAATTAATATAAAACTAAAACTTAGTTTAATTTATTGAAATAAAGAACGAGCTGAAACAAACTCAAACGAGCTAAAACAAGCTCAAATGAGATAAATTGAGCTGGATGGAGCTCGATAAGCTGGAAATGAGCTAGGATCAGCTTGCCAACAGTCCAATGCTCGGCTTGGTAAGCCTGACCAAAGTAGTTCGCGGGGCGAGTTCATATCATTCCCCCCTCTTGAGGGCGACTTGTCCTCAAGTCGAGTCGTTTGTCCACTGGAAAATATTTTCTCTCGCGTGGCTTTCCTTGATCAAATGGGATAAAGGATATCTGATACGGGGTTGCGCGTGGACCAAGATCGAGTTGCCAAGTCACGAGAAACTCCTACGAAAACCCTAAACAATTAGATCTGAAACGAAACAGAAAATTAAAAGATTAGATTTTTGAATTTTCAGATCTGAAATAAAATCCCCAAATCAGCAAAGAATCAAATTGAGAATAGAAATAAGTGTTAGGGTTCTTGAAACCCTCAAGGAGATTGTGATTCTGCCCAATTGAACACCAAGATAGTTTTTCCCAAATTTCGACAATCTAATTTCACCCAAAAAGAGTATGGAAAAACCCTAGAAATTGGGGATTTTTGGGCTGATTCCTTAAGATAGAAAAAGGCTGAAAACACAATAAGAACAGAAAATAGATTAGATAATGATTCAGCACAAGTAGAAATAAAGAAAGAATTGACAGTAAGAAATTAAAAGATAAGTCCTAAGAAGCCTTGAAATCTCGAAAGATCTCACAACTCCCTTCAAATGGCTCTAATCTCCCCTCCAAAGAATATCAATGGCAAGAAGAAGGTTGAAGATGGCTCCCACAATCACAAGATTGTTAAAACAACTTCTAAAGAAAACTCAAGAGAGAAATCTTGGAGAAAACTCAAAGAAAATTCTGCTCTCAACAAATCTGAAATTTTAATAATAATGATAAGTGTTTAACAAGGTGGACAGCCATGCCTTTAAATAGGCCTTATAACTAGTCTAATCTAATTAGAAAACTAAAATAAAAAAAAACTCCTAATTATTTTAATATGGAAATTTGGTCAAAGGTCATTTTATCTAGGACTCTTGGACTGAATATTGACATAAAAATTTAAACTAAGTAAATAAATAAATAAAAAAATAAAAAAAAAATAAAACTTTACAACTTGGGCCACTTTGACAATTTGGCCTGATTTTCAACTAAGTATGGATGGATTTCTTGATTGGGCTGGGAATTTGCTTATTGGGCCTCGCCTTCAAGAATTTGGGCTTTTGTGACTCGTATCAATATCACACAAACCATATTCGACAATTACAAATGCAAAGTATTCAAATAGTATATATAAAATTTATTCCAAAGGTCAGATGGCAAAATTCTTATTCGGTCATAACATGGATACTTTACATTGTCACACAAGTTTGATATGCCATCAATATGAACAATTGAAGAGAAGGGGACCAAAGATTGATTAGTCACACAATCTTGCAAATGAATATTCACTCCTCGTTTCAACCACAACACTCCAATAGGTCCAAAACAAAGAACACAATCACTTGGCTTTTCAATTTGAACATCCTCACCTTGCCGTATTTGGTTGAATGGACGTATAGTAGCACGATAAATAATATGGCCACTGGCCAAGTCATTTTTAACAACACCGAGTTCTTCACTTTTCAAACAAAATAAAGACATGTAAGTTACATGAAGAAAGTTCGAATTTACCTTGTTCTTGCAGAACAAACCTTTGCTCCTTAGCAAGGTAATGTAATCGATATTTCGAACTCGAATAAACCTGAAAAGGTAAAAAATTAAAAAGACAATTTGTGTTTTTCAAAATGTGATACGAACCATCTCGAGAAGAGTCGAGTCGTATGTAGATTGCCCGATCGTCTACGAGAAGTTACGTTAGGATTAGTTGAGTTGAAGGTATAGTCAAAGTAGAAAGAGGGGTACGAATGGAATGGTAGGAACGAAAGGGTAGGAACAAAATGGTATGAACAAATTGGTCGGTTTAGGTTCGATTAGGTAAAGAAGAAAGAACGGGTTTGAACTACTAAAGGTACTTTCAAGAACCAAATACTGAAATGGTATCGACCCGTTGATTTAGCCTTTTGAGTTCGGTTATAGGTTTGGTAAGGGAAACCTCGACCCACTATCTAACAAGATAGGAACCTCGGTATGTTGAACGCCCCACTACGAATAGTGATAAGTTCGGGTACGACAAAGAACACGGTTGACACAACTAGAACGCTAGGAACGCCAAACGAATCTTTGAACGAAATATAAGAAAAGTATGCCTCACAATTTCGGCAGCATCATATTAACAAAAGTTTCAAAAGTCCTTTACATGGAAATTGAACAAGTATTTATAAGCCTAAGTCTAGGTAGCCGAATGGCCTTTCATACTTACACATTAATTAAAAGAAAATTCTAGAAAAATAACTCTTAATATGCATGACCAGATTCGGTTTTGGGAATGGTGGATGAATGCATCTTCATGCTTAAGAAAACTCAAAGTGAATGCATGATATCCAATGGTCACTTGTAGATTCGGCCAACCTTGTTAAATGAAGCAATGTTTGGCCAAAAAGTATGAATTAATTGTGGACACTCCAAGGGCCATCATGTGTGTGAAATCGAATGTTGAAGAGTCTTCTAGTGTGAACAAGGTGAACCGAATGGTCTTGCCATGTGAACATAGGTGTGAACGAATTAAGGAGAGTCATGGGGAAGCTAATTGGCCAAGCTATCTTCATGCATGTGTGAGTGCCCTTTGGCCGAATGGTCACCTTGGAGAATGAAGAGATAGCACACCATACATGAATGGAAACATTCATGAACCTTAAAGACATTGAATATGGTCATACATGCACTTGGCCGAACATGCACCTAAGAGATTCAAGCCCCCTAACCGTCCATGCACCTTCAAAATTCATGTTTGCTTTTAATCTCCATATGTCCATTGCGTTCCTACAAGAAATTGAACATAATTAATTCAAACTAATGTGAACACAAATATCAACATTAAATTCGGTTATGACAAATTTAATTATCATCAAAAACACTTTTAAGACATACTTAATATAACTAATGTGAACTAAATTTAATATGTAGGACATTAATTAACTAATTATTGAACTTATTAATTAAAAAGTCAATAGTAGTCAAATGAATTCAAAGTGAACTCCATGAGCTGATGGTTAATTCATGAGTTAAACCCGAGCTGGGCCTAAACTCATGAGCTGATAATGAGCTGGTCCCAAGCTAATGAGCTAGTGTGGAGCTACATGGAGCTAACTTGAACTGAAGGTGAGCTTGGTGAGCTGAAATGAACTTGTAGAAAAGTTCGGCATGGATTTCCAAAATGGCCACTAACTGGTTCGATAGGTCTAGCATTGACATCATCCCACACATGCTGAACTAAAGCTATAACAGCTTCTTTAAATTGTTTTGCACGAGCCCTTGTGATCGGCCCTTGAGGTAGCACCATCGGATCTCGGCTTGGACTTGGCTTATGGGAAGCCGTGATCGTATCATCCTCCCCCTCTTGAAAATGACTTGTCCTCAAGTCAGTATCTACATCGAAAGGAGTCAAGTCAGAGACATTAAAACTAGCACTAACATTGTACTCACCTGGTAAGTCAAGCTTATACGAATTTTCATTGATTCGCTCGATGACTTGGAAGGGGCCGTCTCCTCGCGGCAACAACTTAGATCTTCGTTGAGCTGGAAACCTTTCTTTTCTCATGTGCACCCAGACCCAGTCTCCAGGTTCAAATACAACTCGTTTTCGTCCTTTGTTGGCTCGTTGGACGTATTGCTCAGTTCAAGATTCAATATTCTCTCGAACTTTCCTATGTAAATCCTTGACAAATTCAGCCTTTTTCCTTGCATCTGTATGGACAAATTGATCAACAGGAAAAGGTAATAAATTAAGAGGAGTAAGAGGATTAAATCCATAGACAGTCTCAAAAGGAGAGAATTTGGTTGCTGAGTGTGAACAGAGCGATTATAAGCAAACTCGATGTGGGGTAAGCATTCTTCCCACGTCTTGAGGTTCTTTCGTACCAACGCTCGCAACAAAGTTGACAAAACTCGATTTACCACCTCAGTTTGGCCATCCGTTTGGGGATGACAAGTGGTTGAAAATAATAACTTCGTCCCATAATGTCCGCCAAAAGTGACTCAAGAACTTTGTATCTCGATCGGAAACAATTGTTCTTGGTAATCCATGCAGTCGTACAATTTCCCTAAAAAAAATTAGCAATATGCACAACGTCATCAGTTTTAGCACAAGAAATAAAATGTGACATTTTAGAGAATCTATCGACTACAACAAAGATTGAGTCCTTCCCTGTCTTAGTTTTTGGTAATCCAAGAATAAAATCCATAGAGACATCGGTCCACGGGGTTTCGGGAATGGGAAGTGGTGTGTAAAGTCCATGAGGTTGGACCTTCGACTTAGCCCGTTTACAAATTAGGCAGCGTTCACAGATCCGCTCCACGTCTCTCCGCATTCGCGGCCAGTAAAAATGTTCATAGAGGGTCAACAATGTCTTGCTTATTCCAAAGTGTCCCATTAGGCCACTACTATGTGCCTCCAACACAAGTAACTCTCGAATGGAGCCTTGTGGTATACACAACCTATTTTCTTTAAAAAGAAACCCTTCGTACCTGAAAAATTTCTCAAAAGACCCATTTTCACAAGCAGCATATATATTTCCAAAATCCTCATCATTAGCATACAACTCTTTCATATGATAAAAACCAAGTAACTTAGAATCAAGAATGGTCAATAAGGTATATCTCCGTGACAAGGCATCAGCCACTACATTTTCTTTACCTTTCTTGTATTTGATGACGTAGGGAAATGATTCTAAATACTCGACCCATTTTGCATGTCGTTTGTTGAGTTTATGCTGACCTTTAATAAACTTAAGTGCTTCGTGATCGGAATGAATCACGAACTCCTTCGGTCTTAGATAGTGCTGCCAAGTTTCAAGTGATCGAATCAAGGCATACATCTCTTTGTTGTACACCGGATAATTGAGGGAAGCGCCACTTAATTTCTCACTGAAGTACGCCACCGGTCTTCCGTCTTGGGTCAACACAGCCCCAATCCCTACACCTGAAGCGTCACACTCAATTTCAAATGTTTTAGTAAAATCTGGAAGGGACAATAGAGGACCTTTCACAAGACATTCTTTAATCAAATTAAATGAACGTTCTTGATCTTCAGACCAGTGAAATGCGGAGTTTTTCTTAATCACGCTTGTTAAGGGTGCTGCAATGGTACTAAAGTTGGGCACAAATCGACGGTAGAAGCTAGCCAATCCATGGAAGCTTCGAACTTGGCTAATGTTTGTCGGACGCGGCCATTCTTGAATCGCTTGAACTTTTTCTTGATCCACCTCCAAACCGTTGGCACTCACGACATAAGCTAAAAACACAACTTTATCAGTGCAAAATGAACACTTTTTGAGATTGGCATACAATACCTCTTTTCATAAAGTTTCCAACACCGCTCGTAAATGTGGTACGTGCTCCTCTAAAGTTTTGCTGTAGACCAAGATATCGTCAAAGTATACAACACAAAATTTACCAATAAACGCACGTAATACATGGTTCATCAATCTCATAAAAGTGCTGGGAGCATTTGTAAGGCCGAATGGCATTACCAACCATTCGTACAAACCCAATTTCGTTTTGAAGGCCGTCTTCCATTCATCGCCTTCTCCCATTCGTATTTGATGATAGCCACTTTTAAGATGGATTTTTGTGAAAATCTGGGCTCCACTTAATTCGTCAAGCATGTCGTCAAGACGGGGTATCGGGTGTCGATACTTGATAGTGATTTTGTTGATGGCACGACAATCCACGTACATCCTCCACGACCCATCTTTCTTGGGTACAAGCAGCACCGGCACCGCACAGGGACTTAAGCTCTCTCGGATGTATCCTTTGTCTAGGAGTTCAGTAATTTGCTTTTGCAATTCCTTCGTTTCTTCGGGATTACTCCGATAAGCAGGACGGTTGGGTAGTGCAGCTCCGGGTACTAAGTCTATTTGATGTTCGATGCCTCGGATAGGGGGCAGCCCACTTGGTATTTCGTCCGGAAATATGTCTTCAAATTCCTGAATCAAAGACAATACAGAAGCAGGCAAGTTTTTAAGTAACTCGTTAGTATTCAACAATGCCTCCTTGTACACAAATACATACATAGGCTGTCTCAAAAACATCGCTCGCCGGATATCACTAACCCTCGCAAACACACTCATTTTTCCACTTTCTTTTTCCTCTCCGCTTTTTACTTGTTTTTGTTTCTTTTCATTTTCTCTCGCATTTTTAGTCTTTTCTCTCTCTCTTTCCTTAATTTTCTCTTTTGCACTCTTTTCTTTTTCTCTCGCTTGTTCCACTGAAAGTTTAAGTTTTGTTGATCCTCGTACACTTGCTTCGGAGTGAGGGGTGCAAGTGTCACGTTCTTGCCAAGATGTTTGAAGGAGTATCTATTAGTGTAACCATCATGCATCACCCGTCGGTCGAACTGCCATGGTCGTCCTAGAAGTAAATGGCCTGCGTGCATCGGCACTACATCGCATAATACTTCATCAGAATACTTCCCGATGCTAAAGGACACTAGGACTTGTTTTGTCACTTTGAGTTCACCGCCATCGTTAAGCCACTGAAGCTTGTATAGATTCGGGTGCTTGGTGGTTGACAGCCCCAACTTTTCTACCATGAGGGTGCTTGCCACGTTTGTGCAACTCCCTCCATCGATTATGATGCTACACACTTTCCCTTGCACTTGACATCTCGAATGAAAAATGTTCTCACGTTGTTGTTCGTCTTCCACACTTTGAAGACTTAGGCTTCGCTTGACGACGAGTAACTCACCTTCAACGGGTTGTTCTAAGTCCTCCTCAACTTCAGAATTTGATTCAGGATCGTTCTCTTCCTCATCCTCCGTTTCAATCTCACCGTCGGCCCTTATCACCATGGTACGTCTATTCGGGCACTGACTCGCTATATGTCCACGACCAAGACACTTGAAGCACTTTATGTCCCTTGAACGGGCGGTGGAACTTTCAGGAGCCATACCTTTACTTGACTCGGCAATAGGCTTATTCGCCTTAGATATTGTTGAAGAATCCTTCGTTCGATTTGTTGGAAAACCCTTGCTTGTGCTTTGGCCCCATTTAGAAGGATTGGTGTTAGGATAGGATCGGGTGGTACCTTTTCGCTTCAACTGCTTCTCCACTTTGATAGCCATGTGGACCATGTCCACAACCTCAATGTAATGTTGCAGTTCTACGACATTTGCAATCTCTCGATTAAGTCCCGCAAGAAAGCGAGCCATTGTGGCTTCTCGATCTTCTTGTATATCGGCACGGATCATAGCCACTTTCATTTCTTTATAGTAATCTTCCACACTCTTCGTCCCTTGGATGAGATTTTGGAGTTTTTGATGCAACTCCCGATGATAGTAGGATGGAATGAATCGTCCTCGCATAACCGCCTTCATTTCGGTCCAAGTGGAAATGGGATGCTCCCCGTTACGCCTCCGACTAGTGGTCCCACCATATCATTGCGTAATCTGAAAAATCAATTGCAGCGAGTTTGACTTTCTTATTTTCATAGTAGTTATGACATTCGAACACTAGTTCGATTTTCTTCTCCCACTCAAGGTACGCCTCGGGATTAGATTTACCTTGGAAATGAGGAATGGAGAGTTTGATATTCTTCAAGTCATCATGATAGAGGAATGTGCGCAGACCAAGATCGAGTTGCCAAGTCACGGGAAACTCCTACGAAAGCCCTAAACGAATAGATCTGAAATTAAACAAAGAACGAGATTAAATCTGGAAAATTAAAATCTGGAATAAGAACCCTAAAAATCAGCAAGATCTAATCAAGGAACGAAACACTTATGAAAAAGGTTTCTTGAAACCAAGAACACGAAATTGATTCCCAAGAATGAACTCCCACAAGCCGAATCTGTCAAAGAACACCAAATCAGCAAGCAAATTAGATCGACCAGAATTTCTTGAAACAAATTAGGGTTTATGCGTCAATGAGAAAGAAAGAAATTGAAGGCATAAAACGGCTATTGAGGCTGAGAAAGCGAGGGCGATCTGCTCAATTGACCACCACGAAAGTTTCCCCTAAGTTTCCACAACCAAATTCACCCAAGAAGAATAAGTGTGCATTTTAGGGCTGATTGTCGAACTCCAGCAAAAAGTGAAATTGATCAATTCTTTAAGATAAACGAGGGCTGGAAACACAAATAAAACAGCAAATAGATTAGAATTAAGATTTGGCACAAGTAGAATTAAATAAAAGAAATTGAACAGCAAAAATTAAAGGATAAGTCCTAAAGATCCTTGAAATCCCGAAAGATTTCACAAATCTCTTCAAACGGCTCTAATCTCCCCTCCAAAGAATATCGATGGCAAGAAGAAGGTTGAAGATGGCTCCCACAATCAAAAGATTGTTAAAACAACTTCTAAAGAAAGCTCAAGAGAGAATTCTTGGAGAAAACCCCAAAGAAAATTCTGCACTCTAACAAACTGAAATTTAATGTATTGAATGATAATAAGATGTTTACAAAGGGTGGCTGGCCAATGCTTATATAGGCCTCCAACAAATCCTAATCTAATTAGAAAACTTAAAAAAAATTAAACTTAATTAAAAAAAACAAAGGAAAATTCAGCCATGCATCCTATTGGGCTGTTTTGGGCCGAATTTAACATGTGATATTCCTAAAACTTAAAAATTAACTTAAACAACTAAAATGTTTACAAATTGGGCCCTTTGACATTTTGGCCTGATTTTCAACTAAATATGTATGGATTTATTGATTGGGCTGGGAATTTGCTTATTGGGCCTCGCCTTTAAGAATTTGGGCTTGTGATCCATCTCCTACCGAAATTGGGTCGTTGACGCTCGTAATGGAGATCCAACGCGCTTTGGCTGCAAGATTCGGTTTCTTGGACCAAGATTTCCAAGATTTGAAATCTTGATTTTCTTGATTCTTGAAATCGCTCCGAACAGAAAAATTGGGCCAATATTCGATTTCTTGATTTTCTTGAAAACAAGAAAGTGAATCTTGATTTTCTTGATTTGAGCCCATCACCTTCTTAAGCTTAGGTTGGGCCTTTGTGACTCGTATCACATCATCTTCCCGGGGACGTCTCCTTTCTAGGCTTATGTTAGACCCGTGATCGCTTTCATCTTCACTATTTTCATTAACATCATCATCTTGAACCCTTGGTTGTCTTTGTCGTTGATTGGGCCCTTCACGTCTTTGCCTAGCAACTTCAAGATATTCATCGCGTTGTCTTTGGGCCTCGACTTGGTAGAGTCGATCTTCAAGAGGATTAAGCCTTCGATCAAGTAATCATTCCATCTCACGCAAAAGGGCTTGCATTTGCAAATCTGGAACATTTCTGACCGGTTGTCGTCCTTGTTGTTCTTCCATGTTTTGTCCACTATTTTGGGACATCTATTCGTTTAAGATAGCCTCACAAACAAATCCTCTCAATCCGCTCAGAAAGAAAGAAGCTTGGTGACACTCACACTCGTGTTTACACTCTTAGTTCGGCTTTTACCTCCCCTCGAATGCGCTCACGCTCTCTTGCCTTTTACCTCTCTTGCCTTTTCTCGTAATTTCGTAACCAGATTCGTTAAGGCTCGGTCCTTGGTCTAGGTGGTCGGTTCAAAAGGGATAGCAAGTGATTGATGTATTCGATATAGGGTAGACTGAAAGAATAGGGAATTGGGTAAAAAATGTGGCGAATTAGGGAGAGTAGAATAGAAGAAGGGTCGGGAACTATATCAGATCAAAGCTTGACGATCAAATAACAATTGATTTGCATAAATCACTCTTTTTTTATTTTTTTTATTTTTTTTGATTTTTTTTTATTTTTTTAACTTGTATAACTTTTTTTTGTTGTACTATATCGACAAGCTAAATACAATAAAAACACTTGTACAACCTTCGTTTAAAACAAACCTTCGTTCATCGGGGGCATAGTGTAGTCGGATCTCCGTTGTTGAGTTAACCTTTGTCAAATGGAACTCAAACTTCATGTACAACCACATAAACTATTTAAGGCACGAATAGAAATTGAAAACAAATTTGGAAAATTTCGTTACCTTATTCTCCAAAACAGATTTGGACAAATTCGAGGATTTTACACAATGTAAATCAAGAGAATAACAAATCACGCTTCTTTTCATAATGACTTTATCAACCACAATCGAAGAGTAACAATTAATCGGATCAAAATGAGGGGATCTTTTAAGAACTAAGTCACCAAAAGTTTTATCAATAATTTTCAAATCTGCACTGGACTCGGTTTCTAAAATTTCCTTACCTCGCTTACCTTCGAGATCATGTAGTGTGATTTCATCTTTGCCTAAGTTGATCGTATGAAAGCGTCTTTCATTTGAGAGGTATTGAAGTTGAAAGTTATCTTTCGGTCCTTCGGGAACCTGAAAAGTAGCAACACAAGAAAAATTCATATCTTGGTTAGTGAAAACATTCCTCACTAGCCTTTCCTCGTCTTTTTCTTTTGTTTCTTTTTCTAACTCATTTTCTCTTCTTTCTTCAACTTCTTTTTCAATTTTCTTTTCTGTTTCACATTCCTTTTCACTCTCAATCTCTTTTTGCTCTTTTTCATTCTCTTTTCTTTTTCCTCACTTGTTTTAACAACAGAATTTTTCAGTTTGATTTGGTCCTCATGGACTTGTTCTAGAGTGAGCGGCACTAAGGTGATTTTCCTTCCTTGATACTTGAAAGAATACCTATTGGTACGACCATCGTGAGTGACCTTTCGATCTAGTTGCCATGGAGTGAGGCTCTTGATTCAACCGCACCTCATTGATGGTAGCAGTCAAAGCTCGAAGAGCAGCAGCCTGTTCATCCAACTGTTGTTGGAATTTTTTAAATATGTCACTATTATTATCACCTGTAGACATTTTTTTTAAAACCTGCAAAACACTCAACACTCAAAAATAAAAGTTATCAAACCTCACCGTTAATCACTCAAAAATAAAAAATCAAATTCTCAATGAGGTCGAATTCAATCTTGTGAGTTCTTTATCAGAGTTTATATCAACCAATTAGAGAGTGTGAACCAAACTACCAAAAAATCCTAATTTGCACTAGGATGCCAAAAACTGACGAGGCACCAATTGATTCGTGTTGCACCGAGGAAGAAGTTGTGCACACGTTTAAATCCTACTAACACAAGAAACAAGAAGGTGTTAGATAATGTAAAGGAAGAATAAAAGCAAACAAATGAAAACCTACAGCTAAGAATCAATAAAAATTGCTGAAAACAGAAAACCCGAAAAACTGCGGAGTAACTTGACAACTTCGTTCGAGGTGTTCCCAATCTCCAAAAATCACGAAATTAAATCTGGAGTGTCCTTATATATTGAAATTTTTATCTGGAAATTTTGGGCACCAAATTCAACCCACTGAAAATTTTTTAAAATTTTTATTGAATTTCGTCTTTTTTTATTTTTTTGACTTTTTGACTGATTTTTTTGTGGGAATAATTTTTTTATATTCAATCACAGTGCCAAAAACATGTATGTAAAATTTCAGATCAATCGGACAACATTTACCCACTCAAATGAATTTTTTTTGAACAATTTTCTGGGTAAAACTGCTGTTTATGCTTTAAAAAATAGAAATCAGTTTAGAAATCAACCAAGAACACCCAAAACGCCCAAAATCTGATACCAAATGATATAGGAATGTGCGCGGACCAAGATCGAGTTGCCAAGTCACGAGAAACTCCTACAAAAGATCCTAGACGAACAGATCTGAAATCCAAAACAAAGATTAAGATTAAACCGAATCAGATTTGAATTTAAAATTCCCAAATTCAATTAAAAGAGCAGCAAGAAGAAAAGAAATAGAATCGATGAATCAAACGAAATTGAGAAGAAAGAAAAGATGCGAATCTGCCAAGGAATTGATTCGGCCAAGAATGCCCAATTTCCAGCAATCAATTGATTCCCAAATTGAAAGAAATCCAATCGGCCAAACCATAGGAATTGGGGATTTTTGGGTTCGAATGGGTGCTGCCAATAGGAGAACAACTTAAACGATGAGATCTTGAGTTTAATCAATGCTGGAAAACAAACAAGAACAGCAAAATATTAGATGAGAAATCGGCACAAGTATAAGCAAAGAAAAGTAAAGAAAGAAATCGAAAACAGCAAGAATTAAAGGATAAGTCCTAAAGATCCTTGAAATCCCGAAAGATTTCACAAATCTCTTCAAACGGCTCTAATCTCCCCTCCAAAGAATATCGATGGCAAGAAGAAGGTTGAAGATGGCTCCCACAATCAAAAGATTGTTAAAACAACTTCTAAAGAAAACTCAAGAGAGAATTCTTGGAGAAAACCCCAAAGAAAATTCTGCACTCAACAAATCTGAAATTTGATAGAAAAATAATAATAAGATGTTTTTACAAAGGGTGGCTGGCCAATGCTTATATAGGCCTCCAAAAAATCCTAATCTCACAAGTAACTAATAAAAATTAAACCTAATTAATACAATAACAAGGTAAATTCGGCCATGCACTTATATGGGCTGTTTTGGGCCGAATTTTACATGTAATGCTCCTAAAGATTAAAAAATTAAATTAAACAAGTAAGATGTTTACAAATTGGGCCCTTTGACATTTTGGCCTGATTTTCAACTAAGTATGAAGAAATTTCTTGATTAGGCTAGATTTTGGTTATTGGGCCTCGCCTTCAAGAATTTGGGCTCGTGATCCATCTCCTACCAAAATTGGGTCGTTGACGCTCGTAATGGAGATCCAATGCATTTTAGCTGCAAGATTTGGTTTCTTGGACCAAGATTTCCAAGATTTGAAATCTTGATTTTCTTGATTCTTGAAATCTCTTCGAACAGCAAAATTGGGCCAAGATTCGGTTTCTTGATTTTCTTGAAAACAAGAAAGTGAATCTTGATTTTCTTGTTCTCTCGTGTATGCATCTAAGGCCTTGCTAACAAGCTCTTGAATGGTCCCATTTAGTTTGGACCGCATTTGTCGGGCCTTTGATCTCGTTATTGGGCCTTGTGGCAATGTGAGCCCATCACGTTCTTGAACTTGGATTGGGCCTTTATGACTCGTATCATTCCCCCTTCCTCAAAAAGATTCGTCCTCAAATCTAAAAAATCAAATGAACTCGACTTTCCTCGATCGAATGGGACTAATGGCAATTGAGTCCACTGAAAATAATAGCCATGAAATAGTAAATAGCAACGCAAACAAGCTTGTAGTCCAATTATAAGCATAATAGAACAGGTATAATGCATGTGAATGGACAGATTCAGATTACCATGCCTTAATCGACGGTCTATAGATTCACTCACACATGCATTATCAAAAACAAGAATCTTTTTATCAACCATCAAAATAGATTTATCATCAATAAATAAAATAGGACAGTCAAGCACGTTTCGATCTAAGTGTTCATCAACACGATCTTTGTCGCTATCCGAGGAGTACAAAAGTGTTTCAAAGGTTTCAAGCATCTTACCTTGATAAGCAAAAGAATAAGGGTCGATTTTACCTTTTTCATTTAAAACAAACCTTCGTTCATCGGGGGCATAGTGTAGTCGGATCTCCGTTGTTGAGTTAACCTTTGTCAAATGGAACTCAAACTTCATGTACAACCACATAAACTGTTTAAGGCACGAATAGAAATTGAAAACAAATTTGGAAAATTTCGTTACCTTATTCTCCAAAACAGATTTGGACAAATTCGAGGATTTTACACAATGTAAATCAAGAGAATAACAAATCACGCTTCTTTTCGTAATGACTTTATCAACCACAATCGAAGAGTAACAATTAATCGGATCAAAATGAGGGGATCTTTTAAGAACTAAGTCACCAAAAGTTTTATCAATAATTTTCAAATCTGCACTGGACTCGGTTTCTAAAATTTCCTTACCTCGCTTACCTTCGAGATCATGTAGTGTGATTTCATCTTTGCCTAAGTTGATCGTATGAAAGCGTCTTTCATTTGAGAGGTATTGAAGTTGAAAGTTATCTTTCGGTCCTTCGGGAACCTGAAAAGTAGCAACACAAGAAAAATTCATATCTTGGTTAGTGAAAACATTCCTCACTAGCCTTTCCTCGTCTTTTTCTTTTGTTTCTTTTTCTAACTCATTTTCTCTTCTTTCTTCAACTTCTTTTTCAATTTTCTTTTCTGTTTCACATTCCTTTTCACTCTCAATCTCTTTTTGCTCTTTTTCATTCTCTTTTTCTTTTTCCTCACTTGTTTTAACAACAGAATTTTTCAGTTTGATTTGGTCCTCATGGACTTGTTCTGGAGTGAGCGGCACTAAGGTGATTTTCCTTCCTTGATACTTGAAAGAATACCTATTGGTACGACCATCGTGAGTGACCTTTCGATCTAGTTGCCATGGAGTGAGGCTCTTGATTCAACTGCACCTCATTGATGGTAGCAGTCAAAGCTCGAAGAGCAGCAGCCTGTTCATCCAACTGTTGTTGGAATTTTTTAAATATGTCACTATTATTATCACCTGTAGACATTTTTTTTAAAACCTGCAAAACACTCAACACTCAAAAATAAAAGTTATCAAACCTCACCGTTAATCACTCAAAAAGAAAAAATCAAATTCTCAATGAGGTCGAATTCAATCTTGTGAGTTCTTTATCAGAGTTTATATCAACCAATTAGAGAGTGTGAACCAAACTACCAAAAAATCCTAATTTGTACTAGGATGCCAAAAACTGACGAGACACCAATTGATTCGTGTTGCACCGAGGAAGAAGTTGTGCACACGTTTAAATCCTACTAACACAAGAAACAAGAAGGTGTTAGATAATGTAAAGGAAGAATAAAAGCAAACAAATGAAAACCTACAGCTAAGAATCAATAAAAATTGCTGAAAACAGAAAACCCGAAAAACTGCGGAGTAACTTGACAACTTCGTTCGAGGTGTTCCCGATCTCCAAAAATCACGAAATTAAATCTGGAGTGTCCTTATATATTGAAATTTTGATCTGGAAATTTTGGGTTCCAAATTCAACCCGCTGAAAATTTTTTAAAATTTTTATTGAATTTCGTCTTTTTTGATTTTTTTGACTTTTTTGACTGATTTTTTTGCAGGAATAATTTTTTTATATTCAATCACAGTGCCAAAAACATGTATGTAAAATTTCAGATCAATCGGACAACGTTTACCCACTCAAATGAATTTTTTTTGAACAATTTTCTGGGTAAAACTGCTGTTTATGCTTTAAAAAATAGAAATCAGTTTAGAAATCAACCAAGAACACCCAAAACGCCCAAAATCTGATACCAAATGATATAGGAATGTGCGCGGACCAAGATTGAGTTGCCAAGTCACGAGAAACTCCTACGAAAGATCCTAGACGAACAGATCTGGAATCCAAAACAAAGATTAAGATTAAACCGAATCAGATTTGAATTTAAAATTCCCAAATTCAATTAAAAGAGCAGCAAGAAGAAAAGAAATAGAATCGATGAATCAAACGAAATTGAGAAGAAAGAAAAGATGCGAATCTGCCAAGGGATTGATTCGGCCAAGAATGCCCAATTTCCAGCAATCAATTGATTCCCAAATTGAAAGAAATCCAATCGGCCAAACTCTAGGAATTGGGGATTTTTGGGTTCGAATGGGTGCTGCCAATAGGAGAACAACTTAAACGATGAGATCTTGAGTTTAATCAATGCTGGAAAACAAACAAGAACAGCAAAATATTAGATGAGAAATCGGCACAAGTATAAGCAAAGAAAAGTAAAGAAAGAAATCGAAAACAGCAAGAATTAAAGGATAAGTCCTAAAGATCCTTGAAATCCCGAAAGATTTCACAAATCTCTTCAAACGGCTCTAATCTCCCCTCCAAAGAATATCGATGGCAAGAAGAAGGTTGAAGATGGCTCCCACAATCAAAAGATTGTTAAAACAACTTCTAAAGAAAACTCAAGAGAGAATTCTTGGAGAAAACCCCAAAGAAAATTCTGCACTCAACAAATCTGAAATTTGATAGAAAAATAATAATAAGATGTTTTTACAAAGGGTGGCTGGCCAATGCTTATATAGGCCTCCAAAAAATCCTAATCTCACAAGTAACTAATAAAAATTAAACCTAATTAATACAATAACAAGGTAAATTCGGCCATGCACTTATATGGGCTGTTTTGGGCCGAATTTTACATGTAATGCTCCTAAAGATAAAAAAATTAAATTAAACAAGTAAGATGTTTACAAATTGGGCCCTTTGACATTTTGGCCTGATTTTCAACTAAGTATGAAGAAATTTCTTGATTGGGCTGGATTTTGGTTATTGGGCCTCGCCTTCAAGAATTTGGGCTCGTGATCCATCTCCTACCAAAATTGGGTCGTTGACGCTCGTAATGGAGATCCAATGCGTTTTGGCTGCAAGATTTGGTTTCTTGGACCAAGATTTCCAAGATTTGAAATCTTGATTTTCTTGATTCTTGAAATCTCTTCGAACAGCAAAATTGGGCCAAGATTCGATTTCTTGATTTTCTTGAAAACAAGAAAGTGAATCTTGATTTTCTTGTTCTCTCGTGTATGCATCTAAGGCCTTGCTAACAAGCTCTTGAATGGTCCCATTTAGTTTGGACCGCATTTGTCGGACCTTTGATCTCGTTATTGGGCCTTGTGGCAATTTAAGCCCATCACGTTCTTGAACTTGGATTGGGCCTTTATGACTCGTATCATGTTCTTTGTTTTAATTTTCAGATCTATTCATTTAGAGCTTTCGTAGGAGTTTCCCGTGACTTGACAACTCAATCTTGGTCCGTGCGCAACCCCATATCATTTGGTATTAGAGCTTGGGCGTTTTGGGTGTTCTTGGTTGATTTCTAAACTGATCTCTATTTTTTAAAGCATAAACAGCAGTTTTACCCAGAAAAATTGTTCAAAAAAAATTCATTTGAGTGGGTAAACGTTGTCCGATTGATCTGAAATTTTACATACATGTTTTTCGCACTGTGATTGAATATAAAAAAATTATTCCCGCAAAAAAATCAGTCAAAAAAGTCAAAAAAAATCAAAAAAGACGAAATTCAATAAAAATTTTAAAAAAAGATTTAGCGGGTTGAATTTGGTGCCCAAAATTTCCAGATCAAAAATTCAATATAAAAGGACACTCCAGATTTAATTTCGTGATTTTTGGAGATCGGGAACACCTCGAACGAAGTTGTCAAGTTACTCCGCAGTTTTTCGGGTTTTCTGTTTTCAGCAATTTTTATTGATTCTTAGCTGTAGGTTTTCATTTGTTTACCTTTATTCTTCCTATATGTTATCTAACACCTTCTTGTTTCTTGTGTTAGTAGGATTTAATCGTGTGCTTCTTCCTCGGTGCAACACGAATCAATTGGTGTCTCGTCAGTTTTTGGCATCCTAGTGCAAATTAGGATTCTTTGGTAGTTTGGTTCACACTCTCTCATTGGTTGATATAAACTCTGATAAAGAACTCACAAGATTGAATTCGACCTCATTGAGAATTTGATTTTTTCTTTTTGAGTGATTAACGGTGAGGTTTGATAACTTTTATTTTTGAGTGTTGAGTGTTTTGCAGGTTTTAAAAAAATGTCTAAAGGTGATAATAATGAGGGCATATTTAAAAGATTCCAACAACAGTTGGACGAACAGGCTGCTGCACTTCGAGCATTAACTGCTACTATCAATGAGGTGCGGTTGAATCAAGAGCCTCAATATCGAGATCAAATTAAAGACGATGTGGATAACCAGCCTCCTGCTCATAGGCGCGCTCCTCGACGTGTCCCTAGAACTGATTATGATCTTCATGATCGTGGACAACCCTCTTTGGCAAAACCAAAGAGCGAGCAGCAACGAGAACATCTCTTTCATACTCGCTGCCATGTACAAGGTAAGCTTTGTAGAGTTATTATTGATGGTGAAAGTTGCTCGAACGTAGCCAGCACGACGATGGTGGAAAAGCTTTGCTTAACCACTACCAAGCATCCACAACCTTATCAACTACAAGAGCTTAGCAACGAAGGCCGATTTAAGGTCACTCAACAAGTGCGCATCGCCTTTTCTATCGGTAAGTATCAAGACGAAGTTGTGTGCGACGTAATGCCTATTCAAGCCTGCCATTTGTTGCTAGGAGAACCATGGCAACTGGATCGAAAGGCCACTCACGATGGTTGTACAAATAGGTATTCTTTCAAGCATCAAGGAAGGAAAATCACCTTAGTGCCGCTCACTCCGGAACAAGTCCATGAGGACCAAATCAAACTGAAAAATTCTGTTGTTAAAACAAGTGAGGAAAAAGAAAAAGAGAATGAAAAAGAGCAAAAGAGATTGAGAGTGAAAAGGAATGTGAAACAGAAAAGAAAATTGAAAAAGAAGTTGAAGAAAGAAGAGAAAATGAGTTAGAAAAAGAAACAAAAGAAAAGACGAGGAAAGGCTAGTGAGGAATGTTTTCACTAACCAAGATATGAATTTTTCTTGTGTTGCTACTTTTCAGGTTCCCGAAAGATCGAAAAATAACTTTCAACTTCAATACCTCTCAAATGAAAGACGCTTTCATACGATCAACTTAGGCAAAGATGAAATCACACCACATGATCTCGAAGGTAAGCGAGGTAAGGAAATTTTAGAAACCGAGTCCAGTGCAGATTTGAAAATTATTGATAAAACTTTTGGTGACTTAGTTCTTAAAAGATCCCCTCATTTTGATCCGATTAATTGTTACTCTTCGATTGTGGTTGATAAAGTCATTACGAAAAGAAGCGTGATTTGTTATTCTCTTGATTTACCTTGTGTAAAATCCTCGAATTTGTCCAAATCTGTTTTGGAGAATAAGGTAACGAAATCTTCCAAATTTGTTTTCAATTTATATTCGTGCCTTAAATAGTTTATGTGGTTGTACATGAAGTTTGAGTTCCATTTGACAAAGGTTAACTCAACAACGGAGATTCGACTACACTATGCCCCCGATGAACGAAGGTTTGTATTAAATGAAAAAGGTAAAATCGACCCTTATTCTTTTGCTTATCAAGGTAAGATGCTTGAAACCTTTGAAACACTTTTGTACTCCTCGGATATCGATAAAGATCGTGTTGATGAACACTTAGATCGAAACGTGCTTGACTGTCCTATTTTATTTATTGATGATAAATCTATTTTGATGGTTGATAAAAAGATTCTTGTTTTTGATAATGCATGTGTGAGTGAATCTATAGACCGTCGATTAAGGCATGGTAATCTGAATCTGTCCATTCACATGCGTTATACCAGTTCTATTATGCTTATAATTGGACTACAAGCTTGTTTGCGTTGCTATTTACTATTTCATGTGATACGACCACGGCCCGGGCACATTTTTCGATCAGCTCCATAAGTATTTCTTGCACACCCATGCGAGCTAAATTAGCTCAATTGCATCTCACTGAGCTTTGTTTAGCTCATTTCCAGCTCAATGGGATCGTTTTGCTCAATTTGAGTTTATTTTAATTCTTTTGATTTTATTTGCTGAAATAAATTGAATAAGTTAGTTTATTTATTTAATTCAGCTCAAATAAGTGTTAGTAAATTAATATGTTTAAATCTGAACATCTTTAATAATTTTTTTAGTTTAATTGATTGTGTTTTATTTATTACATCTATTTAATATGCTGAATTTATTAATGTTTTGATACGAGTCATAAAGGCCCAATCCAAGTTCAAGAACGTGATGGGCTCAAATTGCCACAAGGCCCAATAACGAGATCAAAGGCCCGACAAATGCGGTCCAAACTAAATGGGACCATTCAAGAGCTTGTTAGCAAGGCCTTAGATGCATACACGAGAGAACAAGAAAATCAAGATTCACTTTCTTGTTTTCAAGAAAATCAAGAAATCGAATCTTGGCCCAATTTTGCTGTTCGAAGAGATTTCAAGAATCAAGAAAATCAAGATTTCAAATCTTGGAAATCTTGGTCCAAGAAACCAAATCTTGCAGCCAAAACGCATTGGATCTCCATTACGAGCATCAACGACCCAATTTTGGTAGGAGATGGATCACGAGCCCAAATTCTTGAAGGCGAGGCCCAATAACCAAAATCCAGCCCAATCAAGAAATTTCTTCATACTTAGTTGAAAATCAGGCCAAAATGTCAAAGGGCCCAATTTGTAAACATCTTACTTGTTTAATTTAATTTTTTAATTATTAATTAGGTTTAATTTTTTAGTTACTTGTGAGATTAGGATTTGTTGGAGGCCTATATAAGCATTGGCCAGCCACCCTTTGTGAAAACATCTCATTATTATTTTTTTCTATCAAATTTCAGATTTGTTGAGTGCATAATTTTCTTTGGGGTTTTCTCCAAGAATTCTCTCTTGAGTTTTCTTTAGAAGTTGTTTTAACAATCTTTTGATTGTGGGAGCCATCTGATACGAGCACGCCCCGCGAACTTCATCGAGCAAGTCTGTCAAGCCGAGCATTGACATGTTGGCAAGCTGATCCCAGCTCGTTTCCAGCTCCACGAGCTCCGTCTAGCTCAAATCCAGATTATTCAAGCTCGATCCAACTTGCCTGAGCTAAACCGAGCTCACTCCTAGCTCATATTTAGCTCACGAGCTAAACCTTAGCTCAACTTCAGCTTAGGAGTTTAGCCTCAGCTCAACTTTAGCTCACGAGCTAAAACTTAGCTCATTTTAGTTTAAACTCGGTTTTGTCTTTAATACATTAAATAAAATTTGCACATATTCATTTAAGCATTAAACTTGTCTTATATTAATATTTGTTATTAATATATCATTGTCATTATATAAATTGATTATGTTCACATAGCCGAATTAATGCATGACATTAATGTGTTCACATCATGCCGAATTTATGAGTGTTCATGAGATGTCTTAATGACTTGTTTATTTCATGTAGGTACATTCCTTTGGACGGTACAATGTATGAATGAAGAAACATCTCTTTTGGGCATTCCACACTCATGAATGAAGAAGTATTAAATGCTGGTGCATGTACGGCTAGATGCAATGTTTCTACAAATCCATGCATGTGTCGAATGCATGTATGGACATTAAAGGCTAGTCCATGAATGGGTCAAATGCATGGGATGATAGAATGCATGAATGGCTTAAGTGCATGTATGGTGGCTGTCTCTTAACTTTCCAAGGCACTTATTCGGCCAAGAAGTAGCTGCTAACTAATTCTATGTTGACCATAGAGCTCCTTGAACATGTTCACACTTTGAACTGACCTATAGGCTACTACACATGCATGGATGGGTTCAAGAACGTCCAAGGGAAGGAATTAACTCAATAATTCAACACATTGATTGAATTAAGTGCATGCACAAAGGGGAGAACGAATTTACTAGGTTCATGCTACCATTTATGAACTTACATGCCATTAAAGTGTTTAATTATGAAGATACATGGTCCATACAAGTGCATGAACGTCCCAAGGAGATGAATGCAACCTTTTGGTGCACATACAAGTCACTTGAAGCCTTTCTTTATGACTAAGCATTCATGCACAAACTAAGGGGGAAGAAAGTGTCCATTCAGCTAGTGCATGAATCTGCCGAATTTATGAACTATTTTAATACATTAGTGTGAACGTTTTTATTATTGTGTGAACACCTAGATGCCGAATTTGAATGGTCATCTATGTGCCTATAAATATTTGTTTTCTTTCATTTGTAAAGGACTTTTGACTTTTGATCATTTGAATGAACTTTGTTCAAAGAGTGAGTTTTCTCCTCTCTAAATTCGTACGAGTTTTGATCTGACTTATCTAGCGTGCTAGTGGCGTCTATCGTTCTCTTTTGAACTTATCACCTTGCTTTGGTGTGGCGTTCAACCTTCTACAATTCCGCAATCCCACCTTGAACCGAATAGAAATCGGGGTGACACTTTTAGTGTTGAATCGTTTCTGGTGTTTAAGCTCATTTATCCATTCCACCGACTATCCTAGATTTTACCCGACTATAATATCTTTTTACAAAACCGAGCCTTCATTTATCAACTTCCATTTTTCTTATTTTTATACTTAAATCGAGCCTACTACCCTTATAAATTTACCATCACCTTAGCCAACCTTTAAAACCATTTGAAAGCTTCCGCATCTTTAGCCTTATTTCATCCTATTTCCGATAACTCAACTATTCCTCGTCGACGATCGGGCAATCAAGTGAATCGACTCAATCAATCGAGCCGGATCGCATCATTTGGTATCAGAGCTATTAAAACGAGGAGTACCGATGTTCGTATCAAGCTCGGAATAGGTTCGTAATGTAAAAAAGAGTAAAAAAAATCAAAAAAAATTGAGTTGGAATTTAATTTTTTTTTCTTCTCTTCCTTGTATTTTGTTTACTATTGTATTGGATTTAAAAAAAAGGAGAAGAAATTCAGAAAAAAAATTCAAAAAAAATCGAAAAAAAGGAAAAAAAAAGTGATAAAAAAATCGAGTTAAAAAAAAACAAAAGTGAAAAGTCTTGTGAGTTTTACCCAACTATAATATCTTTTTACAAAACCGAGCCTTCATTTATCAACTTCCATTTTTCTTATTTTTATACTTAAATCGAGCCTACTACCCTTATAAATTTACCATCACCTTAGCCAACCTTTAAAACCATTTGAAAGCTTCCGCATCTTTAGCCTTATTTCATCCTATTTCCGATAACTCAACTATTCCTCGTCGACGATCGGGCAATCAAGTGAATCGACTCAATCAACCGAGCCAGATCGCATCACCATCTTCAACCTTCTTCTTGCCATCGATATTCCTTGGAGGGGAGATTAGAGCCGTTTGAAGGAATTTGTGAATTCTTTCGGGAATTCAAGGGTTCTTAGGACTTTTCTTTATTTCTTGCTGTTTCGATTTGTTTCTTTTTTCCTACTTGTGCCGATTCATCATCTAATAATTTGCTGTTCTTGTTTGTGTTTCAGCCTTGATTCAAACTCCAAGAACTCTTCATTTAATCGGTTCTTTTATTGGCAACATATAATCGACTCAAAATTCCCCAAAATTTAGGATTCTTGCCGTTTTCTATTTCTTCTTGTTGGGTGAAATTCGGCTGCTGAAATTTGGGCAATTCATATTGGGTGTTCAATTGGACCGAATCGCAACTTAAATTCACTTCTTGAACCCTTCAATTTCATCTATTTCTTTCTTTTCTTTTTTTTTTTGCCGCCCAAATCCCTAATCTTCCAATTAAAAATCTGATTGTTTCAATCTACTTACTGTTTTGGTGTTCTTGGCAGATTCGGCTTGTGGGATTTCACTATTGGAGATCGATTTCATCTTCTTGAACTCCGAATACATTTATTCATTCGTTCTTTGTTCCTTGCTGCTCATTTAATTGAATTTGGGGGATTTAATTTCAGATCTGATTAGTTTAATCTTGTTCTTTGTTTTAATTTTCAGATCTGTTCGTTTAGAGCTTTCGTAGGAGTTTCTCGTGACTTGGCAACTCGATCTTGGTCCGCGCGCAACCCCGTATCATGTTTTTTATTAGTTTCAGCCGAATTAAAGAGTAGTATTAAATGTGTCTTAAGTTCTTTAAAAGTGACGAATTTATTGTTGTTTTTATTGTCTAGCCAAAATTAATATGTTAATTAACTTGTTTGTTTCATGCATGAGTTAATTATGTATTAAAGGAGGCTGTCGAATTTAATGAGGTTTAATTTATGTCTTGACCGAATTTATTTTGTGTCTGCAGGTAATTAATTCAGCTGGAAATAACTACTTAATGGCAAAGGAGACATGCATTTAAGTTGCTGTTCTACATGCAAGGAACGGCATTTAAAGGGAAGCAAAGACATGAATTAAATGAGGTGTTCCCATGCATGGACGGCAATAATTAGTTGCTGGAGCTTGCATGCATGGCATTAACTAGCTGCTGAGTTAATTTTTTTTTTCGTGTTCAACAGCAGCAATAAAGGAGGTGTTGGCCGAATTTAATGTAAAGCATAGACATGCATTTAAGGTGCTGTTGGGCATGCAAGATTCGTCCATTAATGAGCTGCTGAAGCAGGTGCTATTTTCGTGAACAACAAAGGGCTGTTGGTTGGTTTTTCCAAGTAGCCATTCGGCCAACATCATGCTTGGCGTTTCCTCTCTTCAAGGCCGAACTTTACACTACCCAAAGAAGCTTTTAAAGCCATTTTAAAGTATCAAGGCCGAATCGGGACTAGTCCATAAAGTTCTCCATCAATGTCCAGCCGAATCCTCTCATTCTAGAAGTTATTTCTTTTCAGATTTCTAAGCCAAGTGACCTAGGAAACTACAAGGGACGATTAATGAAGCTTCCAAGCAATTTCAACTTAATTAAGCTGAACTAAAACTGTCCATTTATCTACCTTTTGTGACCATTCGGTTTGACATTCAATATTAGCTATAAATAGTTTCTTTGTAATCATTTTCGGGTTAGACAATATATTTTTAAAACTTATATGAAATTTGTTTACTTTGTGAGTTTGTTTTCAACTCTCATTGTTCTCCAAGGACTGGTTAGACTTATCAAGTAACCCTTGTGGCATCAACCCGTTTTTGTATTTCGAACTTATCACTTTGCACCCAAAGTGTGGCGTTCAAGTTATACCGAGGTTCCTATCATCTTTGATAGTGGGTCAAGGTTCCATTTTATTCGTTTTCCATCCATACAACATTTAACCTTTCCTAAGTATTCGTATAAGTCCCGGGTTAACACACTTATATTGTGTTGGTTCAACTTGAATACTTGGTTTTCATTCACCTATCATCCTCAATACATTTCATAACCCCTTTTGAAATAAATTTGAGCCTTTATCTCTTCTTTCTTAACCTATTTCTTCCACCCTCGAGTATTACTCCAATTCACGATCGGGCACATCTACGACTCGACTCTCCTTCCCGAGCCAGGGTGTATCATTTGGTATCAGAGCTAGCTGAATCGGAGTAAGAATCGAAGTTATCGGCATTTTAGTATTGTAAAAAAAGGGAAAAAAATTAAAAAAAAATTGAAAAAAAATTGTATTCAATTTATTTTCTTGTCTTCTTTTGTATTCAGTACTGAAAAAAAAGAGAAATTCAAAAAAAAAAGAAAAAAAAAAGAAGTTTCAGAAGTAAAAAAAATTCAGAATTAAAAAAAAAGAAGAGGTCATAGTTGGATTGTAAAAGCATTGCTTAATGCCCGAAGGACCTTATCTATATAGCCACACTTAACCATTTCTAGTTTGTTTGATAGCCTACCATTTCTGACATCATTACCTACCAAGCCAAATCAATTTTGTAAGCCGACGCCAAACGGTATTGATTCGTCAATTTAGTTTGCGAAGAACTTCGAGAGGTGAAAAATCGAGTGGAAAAAGGCAAGAGTGATTGGTGTGAGTTCATTCGAGAGAAGAAAAGCCAAAAGCGAGCGTAAACACGAGTGGAGTGAAAATTTTCTTTCCGAGTGACTTGCAAGGTTTTGTGGTGAGGTATTTACTTTCTATTTTAAACACTTATTCTTTTAGCAAAAAAAATGTCTCAAGAAGAATTTTCCGAGTCAGAATTCCAATATTTGATGCAAGAAGTGCGTAGAATAGTGAAATCAAAATTTGATAAATTGCATAATCGATTGGATCGAATAGAGAAAAGAGCCTAACGAAAGCAAATTTCATCGAGTCAAGAGACGGAGTTAAGATCATCTCGACGACACTACTCGACAAGAGACTCTTATCAAGACTTCTATTCAACAATGCGTTCGAGACCAAGAGAAGCAAACTCTGAGTTTGAGTCCTTCGAGATAATAAACGAAAAGGTAAACATGTCTCTACAAGTGCCTCAATTTATTCATCTACGAAGGATTATTTACGAATAGGCGAACGTGTTTCAAGAGTGTCAAAGTACTCAGCTACGGAAGATTTATTACAAAGAGATGATTGTCATTTGTATGAAGAATCTTTTTCTTATTCTCAACAAAAGGATTCTCATTTTGATGATTTCTACTTTTGTAATGGAATTGAAATAGCATGTGAAAAAGAAAAAGAGCGCGAGCGAGAAAATGAAAATGAAAAAGAAATGAAAGAAAAAGAAGATGAGTGTGAGATAGAAAAGAAAATTGAAAATGAGATTGAGAATAAAACGAGTGTGAAAAAGAAAAGAAAACTGAAAAAGAGAGTGAGATTGAAGGAAAAAATGAGAGTGCAAAAGAAATGAGTGATATGGTAAAGGAAAGAGGATTTGAAAATGAGTTGGAAAAAGAAGTAAGCGAAAAGATGAAAGTGAACAAGAAAGGAGTGTTGTTACTAACCATCCTATGAATTTTCCTTGTTTTGTTTCTACTTTTCAGGTTTCTCGAAATCCCATCGATCAATTTCAACTTCAATACTTTTCTGAGGAGAGACGATTTCGATTAGTCGAGAAAGGTAAAATCATAGATGACTCTATTCCACCAGCGCCTAAAGGTAAGCGTGGTAAGGGTTCTATGTTAGTCGAACTTCAACAAATTCATATGCATGATAATGTTGAGATTGCTGAAGAATTAGTTAGTAGAAGACTTTCCTATCCTGATTTGTCTAAGTATCAATTTTTGATTGGTAATGACTTTGATTGGGATGATGGATTGAAAAGTTTTCCTCATGATATTTCTGATGTTTACAAGTTTGATGATGAAGCCAGATTAAAACAACACAAACAAAATTTGGGATTGTGTGATGAAAAGTTGACATCTAATCTGTTTGCTTCTGTTGATCATGTGAATTATCTAATTTGTGATTCTAAAAATTGCTCCATGTCGTGGTTTAAAAGGTTTGAACATGTTTTGCATAATCATTACTTAAAATTACATCGTTTCCTTTTTATGATACCGATTTTGAAATTGTCATATCAAATTGGAATGGCAAGAGGAAACTTTGTTTTTGACCCCGGTGCATATCATTTTAAATTGTTGTCAAAAGGATTCGAACTATGGGAAGTTGACTTCAAAAATTATAGCTATCAAGTGCCTTGTGACCCAGGTTTGTTGCAATTAATGAATTTTTTAATTCATTTTGATAAGGTAAGACCAACTTCTACTTTTGATCCCGGTATTGACACATATGTTCACTTGTTGAATAAGATCTTTAAAAATTCTTTTGAGTTTATGATTTCTAGTGTCACTAACCTATCTCTTTCTTGTGTAGGTGACACTTCAGAATGGTTCCCTCCAAAAGAGGGAGGGCGTGAAAATAATTCAAAATTTTCTCGAACCATTCGTGATTTTCAAAGTTTTGGAAATGATTCTATTCGGATCATGAACAAAAGGGTTCGAGATCTTGAAAAATTTTTCTCGAGCAAATGGCCCGATTTGAGGACAAATCGCCTTAAAGAGGGAGGGGATGATACGACCACGGCCCGGGCACATTTTTCGATCAGCTCCATAAGTATTTCTTGCACACCCATGCGAGCTAAATTAGCTCAATTGCATCTCACTGAGCTTTGTTTAGCTCGTTTCCAGCTCAATGGGATCGTTTTGCTCAATTTGAGTTTATTTAATTCTTTTGATTTCATTTGCTGAAATAAATTGAATAAGTTAGTTTATTTATTTAATTCAGCTCAAATAAGTGTTAGTAAATTAATATGTTTAAATCTGAACACCTTTAATAATTTTTTTAGTTTAATTGATTGTGTTTTATTTATTACATCTATTTAATATGCTGAATTTATTAATGTTTTTTATTAGTTTCAGCCGAATTAAAGAGTAGTATTAAATGTGTCTTAAGTTCTTTAAAAGTGACGAATTTATTGTTGTTTTTATTGTCCAGCCAAAATTAATATGTTAATTAACTTGTTTGTTTCATGCATGAGTTAATTATGTATTAAAGGAGGCTGCCGAATTTAATGAGGTTTAATTTATGTCTTGACCGAATTTATTTTGTGTCTGCAGGTAATTAATTCAGCTGGAAACAACTACTTAATGGCAAAAGAGACATGCATTTAAGTTGCTGTTCTACATGCAAGGAACGGCATTTAAAGGGAAGCAAAGACATGAATTAAATGAGGTGTTCCCATGCATGGACGGCATTAATTAGTTGCTGGAGCTTGCATGCATGGCATTAACTAGCTGCTGAGTTAATTTTTTTTTTCGTGTTCAACAGCAGCAATAAAGGAGGTGTTGGCCGAATTTAATGTAAAGCATAGACATGCATTTAAGGTGCTGTTGGGCATGCAAGATTCGTCCATTAATGAGCTGCTGAAGCAGGTGCTATTTTCGTGAACAACAAAGGGCTGTTGGTTGGTTTTTCCAAGTAGCCATTCGGCCAACATCATGCTTGGCATTTCCTCTCTTCAAGGCCGAACTTTACACTACCCAAAGAAGCTTTTAAAGCCATTTTAAAGTATCAAGGCCGAATCGGGACTAGTCCATAAAGTTCTCCATCAATGTCCAGCCGAATCCTCTCATTCTAGAAGTTATTTCTTTTCAGATTTCTAAGCCAAGTGACCTAAGAAACTACAAGGGACGATTAAGGAAGCTTCCAAGCAATTTCAACTTAATTAAGCTGAACTAAAACTGTCCATTTATCTACCTTTTGTGACCATTCGGTTTGACATTCAATATTAGCTATAAATAGTTGCTTTGTAATCATTTTCGGGTTAGACAATATATTTTTAAAACTTATATGAAATTTGTTTACTTTGTGAGTTTGTTTTCAACTCTCATTGTTCTCCAAGGACTGGTTAGACTTATCAAGTAACCCTTGTGGCGTCAACCTGTTTTTGTATTTCGAACTTATCACTTTGCACCCAAAGTGTGGCGTTCAAGTTATACCGAGGTTCCTATCATCTTTGATAGTGGGTCAAGGTTCCATTTTATTCGTTTTCCATCCATACAACATTTAACCTTTCCTAAGTATTCGTATAAGTCCCGGGTTAACACACTTATATTGTGTTGGTTCAACTTGAATACTTGGTTTTCATTCACCTATCATCCTCAATACATTTCATAACCCCTTTTGAAATAAATTTGAGCCTTTATCTCTTCTTTCTTAACCTATTTCGTCCACCCTCGAGTATTACTCCAATTCACGATCGGGCACATCTACGACTTGACTCTCCTTCCCGAGCAGGGGCGTATCATCATGGCTATTCTTTTCAGTGGACTCAATTGTCATTAGTCCCGTTCGATCGAGGAAAGTCGAGTTCATTTGATTATTTAGATTCGAGGACGAATCTTTTTGAGGAAGGGGGAATGATACGAGTCACAAAGGCCCAACCCAAGCTTACGAAGGTGATGGGCTCAAATCAAGAAAATCAAGATTCACTTTCTTGTTTTCAAGAAAATCAAGAAATCGAATCTTGGCCCAATTTTGCTGTTCGGAGCAATTTCAAGAATCAAGAAAATCAAGATTTCAAATCTTGGAAATCTTGGTCCAAGAAACCGAATCTTGCAGCCAAAGCGCGTTGGATCTCCATTACGAGCGTCAACAACCCAATTTCGGTAGGAGATGGATCACAAGCCCAAATTCTTAAAGGCGAGGCCCAATAAGCAAATTCCCAGCCCAATCAAGAAATTTCTTCATACTTAGTTGAAAATCAGGCCAAAATGTCAAAGGGCCCAATTTGTAAACATCTTACTTGTTTAATTTAATTTTTTAATCTTTAGGAGCATTACATGTAAAATTCAGCCCAAAACAGCCCATATAAGTGCATGGCCGAATTTACCTTGTTATTTTATTAATTAGGTTTAATTTTTTATTAGTTACTTGTGAGATTCGGATTTGTTGGAGGCCTATATAAGCATTGGCCAGCCACCCTTTGTAAAAACATCTTATTATTATTTTTTTTCTATCAAATTTCAGATTTGTAGAGTGCAGAATTTTCTTTGGGGTTTTCTCCAAGAATTCTCTCTTGAGTTTTCTTTAGAAGTTGTTTTAACAATCTTTTGATTGTGGGAGCCATCTTCAACCTTCTTCTTGCCATCGATAGTCTTTGGAGGGGAGATTAGAGCCGTTTGGAGAGATTTGTGAAATCTTTCGGGATTTCAAGGATCTTTAGGACTTATCCTTTAATTCTTGCTGTTTTCGATTTCTTTCTTTACTTTTCTTTGCTTATACTTGTGCCGATTTCTCATCTAATATTTTGCTGTTCTTGTTTGTTTTCCAGCATTGATTAAACTCAAGATCTCATTGTTTAAGTTGTTCTCCTATTGGCAGCACCCATTCGAACCCAAAAATCCCCAATTCCTAGGGTTTGGCCGATTGGATTTCTTTCAATTTAGGAATCAATTGATTGCTGGAAATTGGGCATTCTTGGCCGAATCAATTTGTTGACCGATTCTCACCTTTTCTTTCTTCTCAATTTCGTTTGATTCATCGATTCTATTTCTTTTCTTCTTGCTGCTCTTTTAATTGAATTTGGGAATTTTAAATTCAAATCTGATTCGGTTTAATCTTAATCTTTATTTTTGATTTCAGATCTATTCGTCTAGGATCTTTCGTAGGAGTTTCTCGTGACTTGGCAACTCGATCTTGGTCCGCGTGCGCCTCCCTATCATTTGGTATCAGAGCCGTATGGTATAATCATGCAACTCTGTGAACCATGTGAATCTTTTCAAATACCTACTTGTGACGATTATGTTTACCATTTGATACGACTCGCCCCCGGGAACAGCTATTGTTTCAGCCTACAAGCGAGGCTCGTCGTGTTTGCAAGCTGGAGTAGCTCAATCTTATTTTGTGGAGCTTCATTTAGCTCGTTTCCAGCTCCTTTCAAGCTCAATGAGCTCGAACTAGCTCAATTTCATTAAGACCTTATTATAGTAGCTGAAATAATTATTTGAGTCATTTAATTAGTTTATTACAGCTCAATTAATATTCATTTTATTTGGTTTAAAATCTGGACAAATTTAATTATGCATGATAATTGAGTTATAATTATATGTTATTAATTTGTCTTAATTTCTACAGCTCATTAATATGTTTTTTATGCATGTTTTAATGTGTCAATTTTATTACATGTTTTAATTATGTCCTAAGGTGGCCGAATTTAATGTGCATAATTTTTGTGTCATTTGCTGCCAAATTAATGTGTTTAAAAATGTATTTGATTTATTGAATAAATTTTGCTGTAGGTACATCCCATTTGGACGTCCTTGGTGCATGAATGAATTAAAAGAAGATACATGTAAGGGGACGTCACATGCATGTTTGGGGAATTAAATTTGGCTGTTGTTTGAAGTATCCTAGGTGACCATTCGGCCAAAGAAGCTATTGTTTCCTACTCCCAAGTTGACCATTCAGCCGACTTTTAATTCTTTTCATATTGCTGGATTCATCTTGGCTGTTCGGTTCTATATGTTCACATATTTGACTCTTCAAAATTGACTTTTCACACTTGTGTGGCTGTTCAACAACTATCTTTAATGTTCCTATCTTTTCAGCCAACAAGTGCCAATTTAAGGAGTAATTTAAGAGCAAGGCCGAACCTGGACAAGACCATTGATCTACCGATGCATTCATCTTTGCAAGGTGCATTTGCTTCATGCTTAAGCTGCCCATTTGAAAGCCCATTCAGCCGAATCTTATGGAGGAATTAATTCTGGAATTTTCTTGATTTTTCTTAGCTTTTAAGTTTGTCTATTCGGCTAGCCTTTGAAGAACTATAAATATTTGTTTGTTCATTTGTAAAAGGGACTTTTGACATTTTAATTAGCAAATTGCTGCCAAATTTGTGAGGCATTTTCTCTCAAATTTCGTTCGAGACCCGTAAGACTTATCTAAGCTTTTTAGTGGCGTCTTTCCGAGTCTTTTCCGAACTTATCACTCCTTAAACCCGAGTGTGGCGTTCACCTTTGATACCTTTGGTTCATACTTTCCTAAGTATCGGGTCAAGGTCCTTTTCAACCATTTCCAATTCATTTAGGTCCTATAAGTTTCGGGTCGACACTTTTCTTTAGTGTTGGTTCATTCTTGACCTCTTTGAACCATTACCAATTCGTACCAAATACCATACCATTTCGTACCAATTCCATACTATTTCGAACCAATTCCCAAATACCAAAACGTACCAAAACCAAATACCATTTCTTAATTATCCTAAACCGAACTCGTCCATTCTATTCATACCTTTTCGACTTAAACCAAATCCACATCCAACTTTGCACGAACTTATCTTACTTCTTTGAACACAAATATATTCTATCTCCTTCTCGTCTATTCTACTTCTTCGTTTACGATCGGGAACTAAACGACTCAGACTCAACTACTAAACCGAGATCGTATCACCATTTGATTTATTACTCGCAATTTATTCATGGTTTGTGGGAACAATTTGAGATGACTGAATGCCTTAAAACATGTCCATCTTCGTTTCGAATATTTGACGAGGCAGTGGCGAGTAAATTAGATTGTTTGCATGGTAATCTGAATCTGTCCATTCACATGCGTTATACCTGTTCTGTTATACTTATGATTGGACTACAAGCTTGTTTCCGTTGCTATTTACTATCTCATGGATATTATTTTCAGTGGACTCAATTGCCATTAGTCCCGTTCGATAGAGGAAAGTCGAGTTCATTTGATTATTTAGATTCGAGGACGAATCTTTTTGAGGAAGGGGGAATGATACGAGTCACAAAGGCCCAACCCAAGCTTACGAAGGTGATGGGCTCAAATCAAGAAAATCAAGATTCACTTTCTTGTTTTCAAGAAAATCAAGAAATCGAATCTTGGCCCAATTTTGCTGTTCGGAGCAATTTCAAGAATCAAGAAAATCAAGATTTCAAATCTTGGAAATCTTGGTCCAAGAAACCGAATCTTGCAGCCAAAGCGCGTTGGATCTCCATTACGAGCGTCAACAACCCAATTTCGGTAGGAGATGGATCACAAGCCCAAATTCTTAAAGGCGAGGCCCAATAAGCAAATTCCCAGCCCAATCAAGAAATTTCTTCATACTTAGTTGAAAATCATGCCAAAATGTCAAAGGGCCCAATTTGTAAACATCTTACTTGTTTAATTTAATTTTTTAATCTTTAGGAGCATTACATGTAAAATTCGGCCCAAAATAGCCCATATAAGTGCATGGCCGAATTTACCTTGTTATTTTATTAATTAGGTTTAATTTTTTATTAGTTACTTGTGAGATTAGGATTTGTTGGAGGCCTATATAAGCATTGGCCAGCCACCCTTTGTAAAAACATCTTATTATTATTTTTCTATCAAATTTTAGATTTGTTGAGTGCAGAAATTTCTTTGGGGTTTTCTCCAAGAATTCTCTCTTGAGTTTTCTTTAGAAGTTGTTTTAACAATCTTTGGATTGTGGGAGCCATCTTCAACCTTCTTCTTGCCATCGATATTCGTGGAGGGGAGATTAGAGCCGTTTGAAGAGATTTGTGAAATCTTTCGGGATTTCAAGGATCTTTAGGACTTATCCTTTAATTCTTGCTGTTTTCGATTTCTTTCTTTACTTTTCTTTGCTTATACTTGTGTCGATTTCTCATCTAATATTTTGCTGTTTGTTTTCCAGCATTGATTAAACTCAAGATCTCACCGTTTAAGTTGTTCTCCTATTGGCAGCACCCATTCGAACCCAAAAATCCCCAATTCCTAGGGTTTGGCCGATTGGATCTCTTTCAATTTGGGGATCAATTGATTGCTGGAAATTAGGCATTCTTGGCCGAATCAATCCCTTGGCAGATTTGCATCCTTTCCATACTTTCAATTCCGTTTGATTCGCTTATTCTATTTCTTTGTTTCTTGCTGCTCATTTAATTGAATTTGGGGAATTTCAATTCAATTCAGATTTGCTTTTAATCTTGTTCTTTGTTTTAATTTTCAGATCTATTCGTTTAGAGCTTTCGTAGGAGTTTCTCGTGACTTGACAACTCGATCTTGGTCCGCGCGCAACCCCATATCACGTTCCTACCATTCTATTCGTACCCCTCTTTCTACTCTGACTAGACCTTCAACTCAACTAATCCTAACGTAACTTCTTGTAGACGATTAATTTGTTCATATCAACAAGCTTGCCAACACCGTACTCGTTACAAGAAAAACTTTTCTTACCACTTTTAAAAACAAAATCATCAATAATCAGGGAATGGCAATTAATCGACAAAGTGGGCAGCGATCTTTCGAAGATTAAGTCATCGATACCTTTTTCAAAAATGTTCAAATCAGTTTGCCATGATGTAATTGTTAAAGACTCCTTACCTTGCTTGCCTTTAAGCTCTTGAGGGAGAATTTCATTTTCGATATTACCTTTCTCGACCATTCGAAATCGTCTCTCTTCGGAAAGATATTGAAGTTGTAGCTTGTCATTGGAATCTTCAAGAACCTGAAAAGAAACAATACAAGGAGAACTCATAGAACGATTAGTTAAAACACTCCTCGCTTTTTCTTGTTCTCTCTTGTCTTCTCCTCTCAATTCTTTTGCAATCTCATGTTCAAGCTTTTTCTCTTTTTCAATTGTTTCTTTCAAAGACTCACTCTCAATCTCTTTTTCAATTTTATTTTCTCATTCAAGTTCTTTTTCTTTTTTATTTTCAAAGGCTTTTTCAAGTTCTCTCAAGATTCGCTCATTTTCTCTCTTACTTGCCTCTTGCCTCTCTTTTCTTTTTATTTCATTTTCTTTTTCTTCTTTTGCTTTTTCTTTTCTTTTCTTTATTTTCTCTTTACAAGAATGTACAAAAGAACGATGAGAATACAAATCTTGTTCAAAAGATGAAGAGCTATTTGCGTATGATTCACAATCAAAACTTCGTGATGAATACTCCGAGTAAGATTTCTTTGAAGATCTAGTAGGAGTATGTCTTTCTCTTCGAACGCCATCTTGGAACGAATCAAAATCGTAATCGGCTTCTCGTCTTCTCGAATTTCTTGATGAAAAGGACTTTCGATCGAAGTCACTTCTCGAATTCGCTGATGAATATGAGTCATAGTATGAATCTCTTTGTCCCGACGTAGATGGCGTAAAGGAGTCACGATTGGAACTTTTTTTTAGGTAGTAGTCGGGGGTATATCTCCGTGGGGTTCTTGGTTCCGTTTTACGACTTGAAGAAACTCGATCACTTTGGTCTTGTTTAGTCGCCATACTTCGCATTTCTTGAACCAAGTATTGGTATTCCGATTCAGTGAACTCTTCACGTGACATTATTTTTGTTGCTAAAAAGAAAACGTTAGATCACAAAACAAAATAAAAAAAATTAAATACCTCACCACAAACCTCACAATTTCGCTCAGAAAGAAGAAGGAAAAGGTGTCACTCCCGCTTGTGTTTACACTCGTTTGGCTTTTACCTCCACTCGAATGATCTCACTCGCTCGTGCCTTTTACCTCTCAATCTTTTCTCTCGCAACTTCGTAGTCGGACTTGCCAAGGCTTTATCGTAGGCTTAGGGGTCGGTTTCAATAGGGTGACAAGGGAAATGCGTATAGGTTTAAGGTTGGCTGAAAGAACAGGGAATTGGGTAAGAAAGTGTGGCGTGCATATGATTAGGGGGTTTAGAACAGAAGATGGATCGGGAAACTATATCAGATCAAAGCTTGACGATCAAATAATAATTGAATTGCATAAATCACTTTTTTTTTGAATTGTTTTTGAATTTTTTTCGAATTTTTTTCGAATCTTTTTTTTTCGATTTTTTTTTCAAACTTGTATAACTTTTTTTTGTACTAAATCAGCAAACTAAATACAATAGAAGCACTTTTGTACACGATTTTTTTCTTCGACTGCGCAGATTTTTGCTTTTATAATGACAGCAACAAACCAATCAAAATGAGAAAATGATACGAACCGTCTCGAGAAGAGTCGAGTCGTATGTAGATTGCCCGATCGTCTACGAGAAGTTACGTTAGGATTACTTGAGTTGAAGGTATAGTCAGAGTAGAAAGAGGGGTACGAATGGAATGGTAGGAACGAAAGGGTAGGAACAAAATGGTATGAACAAATTGGTCGGTTTAGGTTCGATTAGGTAAAGAAGAAAGATCAGGTTTGAACTACTAAAGGTACTTTCAAGAACCAAATACCGAAATGGTATCGACCCGTTGATTTAGCCTTTTGAGTTCGGTTATAGGTTTGGTAAGGGAAACGTCGACCCACTATCTAACAAGATAGGAACCTCGGTATGTTGAACGCCACACTACGAATAGTGATAAGTTCGGGTACGACAAAGAACACGGTTGACACAACTAGAACGCTAGGAACGCCAAACGAATCTTTGAACGAAATATAAGAAAAGTATGCCTCACAATTTCGGCAGCATAACATTAACAAAAGTTTCAAAAGTCCTTTACATGGAAATTGAACAAGTATTTATAAGCCTAAGTCTAGGTAGCCGAATGGCCTTTCATACTTACACATTAATTAAAAGAAAATTCTAGAAAAATAACTCTTAATATGCATGACCAGATTCGGTTTTGGGAATGGTGGATGAATGCATCTTCATGCTTAAGAAAACTCAAAGTGAATGCATGATATCCAATGGTCACTTGTAGATTCGGCCAACCTTGTTAAATGAAGCAATGTTTGGCCAAAAAGTATGAATTAATTGTGGACACTCCAAGGGCCATCATGTGTGTGAAACCGAATGTTGAAGAATCTTCTAGTGTGAACAAGGTGAACCGAATGGTCTTGCCATGTGAACATAGGTGTGAACGAATTAAGGAGAGTCATAGGGAAGCTAATTGGCCAAGCTATCTTCATGCATGTGTGAGTGCCCTTTGGCTGAATGGTCACCTTGGAGAATGAAGAGATAGCACATCATACATGAATGGAAACATTCATGAACCTTAAAGACATTGAATATGGTCATACATGCACTTGGCCGAACATGCACCTAAGAGATTCAAGCCCCCCAACCGTCCATGCACCTTCAAAATTCATGTTTGCTTTTAATCTCCACATGTCCATTGCGTTCCTACAAGAAATGTGAACATAATTAATTCAAACTAATGTGAACACAGATATCAACATTAAATTTGGTTATGACAAATTTAATTATCATCAATAAACACTTTTAAGGCATACTTAATATAACTAATGTGAACTAAATTTAATATGTAGGATATTAATTAACTAATTATTGAACTTATTAATTAAAAAGTCAATAGTAGTCAAATGAATTCAAAGTAAACTCCATGAGCTGATGGTTAATTCATGAGTTAAACCCGAGCTGGGCCTAAACTCGTGAGCTGATAATGAGCTGGTCCCGAGCTAATGAGCTGGTGTGGAGCTACATGGGAGCTAACTTGAATTGAAGGTGAGCTTGGTGAGCTGAAATGAACTTGTAGAAAAGTTCAGCATGGATTTCCAAAATGGCCACTAACTGTTTCGATAGGTCTAGCATTGACATCATCCCACACATGCTGAACTAAAGCTATAACAGCTTCTTTAAATTGTTTTGCACGAGCCCTTGTGATCGGCCCTTGAGGTAGCACCATCGGATCTCGGCTTGGACTTGGCTTATGGGAAGCCGTGATCGTATCAGAAAACTTCGGTATACGAAATTTTTTTTCTTTTCTATACTTTTTTTTCCCGGATCCTACTTACTTGCGTACACTTGGACTAACTCGTGTTTAATTTCGTCACACGATCTTCTCATTTTAGTAGCTCTGATACCAAATGATACGAACCGCCTCAGGGAGAGTCGAGTCGTATGCTGAGTTGCCCGATCGTCTACGAGAAAGTATCGTTCAATTCACTTTTGAAATGAATTTGATGGAAAAATAGGACGGAAGCTATGTATAATGGTTCTATGATGGTTTATGGATAAGAATAATATGTATAGGTTCGGCTAAATTGGAAGGGAAAGTGAAAGAAGTAAATCGATGATGGATATGGAAGAAAAGGGTTCTTGAAAACAAGCACGAACCAATATTAGAAAATATCGACCCAAATGCTTATAGGCTTTCAAGGTGGAGGATGAAAGTGATAAACCTTGACCCGCTACTTAGCAAAGTAGGAACCTCGGTATATGGGTGAACGCCACACTATTTGATAGTGATAAGTTCGGGATAGTGAAGAACAGGGTTGACGCCACTAGGCTTCCTAGATAAGCCAACGAAGTCCTCAACGAAATACGAGAGAAAGAAATCTCACAAATTTCATGAAAGTTTAACAAAGTTTCATTAAGTGAAAAGTCTAAAAAAAATGTCTAACCTTTTACAAATGAAATTTAACAATTATTTATAGCCTAAAACATGGTCAACCGAATGGCCTCAAAAAGTAGCTGAATGGTCACTTAATTAAACCTTTAAATGAGCTGAAATTTCCAGAAAAATTTAGGAAATTCTAGGATGCTTCCTCCAGCCTTAAGGACGTATTTGGACAGCTTCCAAGTCTTCATGCAGTTGGTTTCATTTAAAATAAAGGTGAGCTAATCAGCCACCTAGAAAGCCGAATGGTCACTTTGTAATTCAACTAGAAGAGTTGAGAATTTTCTTAGAAGTTTCCTCATCAGCTGGAGAATTAAATGAGCTGAAAAATCTTGTAATATTCAGCCAAAGAGAGTGCATGATATTAAATATATTGCTTTGACCAGCTGGATAGGCTTGGGCAGCTTAAATGCTCCTTGAGGACGCCAATGGACAATAGATATAGAAGCTGAATGGGATTAATTATAATCAGCCATGGCCCTTGTTATTCCCGAAAAAGCACCTAGAGAAACTTAAACAGCAGCTGGCCTTTTAATTCAGCTTGGAACATTGAATATTCAGCCATCTTTTGACTGTATGGCCATTTGGGAACACCAACCAGCAGCCTTCAAGCATTAATCACGTTTCATGCTCCTAGGCTATTCATGCACCAGCAGCTTTTTAATGCATTAATCACGTTCCATGCCCCTATGCACCAGCAGCTCTTTAATGTGCCGTCCATGCCTTGTTCACTAATTAATTCGGCTGTAGCAATAAGCACATTGAATTCGGCATGCTTGCTCCTTTAATGTTGAAAATAGTTGCACATTTAAACCAAAATTAATCAGCTTTGAACATATTAAATTGACAGCAAATTTAAACCACATTCGGCTGGACAAGAAATAAATGTGTCCTAAACTAAGACAAGTTAAATGGCTGTACTAAAACAAATTAAAACATGTCCCAATTCAGACATATTAATTTCGGCTGGAACATATTAAAACCCAATTATTAAACTAAACATAATTATGAGCTAAGCAAATTAACTAATTTAACTAACACATTTAAACATAATTAAAAATGTCCAGATTTTAATTTATTAAAAATAACACAACCAAATTATTGAGCTGATTTAATTAAGTTTAACTAGACTCAATTAATTTATTCCAGCAACTAATAAAATGCTTAAATTAAAATAAACTAGAAAAATGAGCAAACGAGCTCATTGAGCTAAAATCGGGCTGAATTGAGCTCGTTGAAATTTAAGATCAGGCTTCATTTTGAACTTGGGCCCCTCTAACTTAGGCCATGCTTGATATTGCCGAATTGTGTCGAACCATGATACGTCGGGATTCGTATCAGCCATTCATTCACATTCATCCAAGTCAATTTTGGTTAACCATAAAGCTGCCCATTGAAGTTCCAATCAGCCAAATGTGGACTTAACCCTTTAATGATTTATTCTAGAATATTCTAGTGCATTCTTAGCTAAATTACTTAGCCTTTAAGCTAGTTAACTTGACCATTCGGCTATCACTTGTTAGACTATAAATAGTTTGTTTTTTTTCTTTGTAAAAGGACCTTTTTTCCAATTTATTAATAAACATTGTTCTTGTGAGGTTGCTTCCTCTCATATCTCGTACAAGTTTCAAAAGACTTATCTAGTTTGTGCTAGTGGCGTCAATCAACCTTGTTTGAACTTATTACCAATCTTGGTGTGGCGTTCACCTATCCTTCTATCCATCTTTCCACCTTAACAATATAGGAACCGGGGTGACACTTTTTAGTGTAGAATCATTCCTGACGTTAAGTTCGTTTTCCATTCCCATCTTTCGAATTTCTTTCTTATTATCACCAAACCGAGCCATCTATCCAACATCCATCTTTGCTACCCTTAGCTAAACCTATTACTAATCCTGCACTTCTTTGAAACCTTCCGCTTATTCAAACCTATCCATTCACTTCTATTTCTAAAATCTGAGGCACGAATGACTCTTCTCGTCTATGATCGGGCAACTACGTGAATTTGACTCAACCACCCGAGTCGGATCACATCAAGCAGCCAAATTAATGGACTGAAATTAAAAACTTCATTTTACACTTGGGCCCCTCGAGTTTAGCCCAATCTCGATGTTAACAAGTTGGGTCGTAACATGATGCGACTAGGTTCGTATCATACCCTCCCTCTTGAAGATGATTTGTCCTCAAATCGGGCCATTTGCTCAAAAAAAAATTTCATCGTCACAAACCTGAAAAATACACAAGACTTGAAAAGGAAGCAGATTAGTTGCTTACTGATATGAACCACCTCAAGGTGAGTCGAGTCGTATGAAGAATGCCCGATCGTCTACGAGAAGTAATTGACAATTTAGTTTAGTGAAGTTGGTAAGGAATGAAGTTGTTTGACAAATTAGTAGTTGGTTTAAGAATATGTATGAAAAAGGGTAAGATGTGAAAGAAGGAATTTATTTTAGTTTGAGATGGTAAGAAAAAAAAATGGATTGAACCAAAAGTGCAAACAAGAACCAATACCGATTTGGTAATGACTCGTTGCTTATAAGCCCTTTAGTTCAGTTTAAGAGTGGTTAAGGTGACCTCGACCCACTATCTAGCAAGATAGGAACCTCGGTATGTTTGAACGCCACACTACGAGTAGTGATAAGTTCAGTTTTCAACAAAGAAAATGGATGACACAACTAGAACACTAGATAGCCAACAAATCTTTGAACGAAAACAGAGAAAAAGTTTGCCTCACAAATTTGGCAGCATAACATTAACAAAATGTCCAAAAAAGTTCTTAAAGTGTTCCTCTCAAAAGGCTGGTTACATGAATTTATAGTGTCAAAAGGAAAGCTAGCTGAATGGTCACTTTTAATGAAGCTAATAATGAGGCCTAATGAAAAGTCACAACTATAGAAATTCTATTCCAAGTAACTCTAGCCTTTAATGTGATTTACTTCTTCAATTAAGTTGTTTTCAAAGTCTTTTGAAGTCTCCATGAGCAACCGAAAAGACACCAGCTTCTTTGATGGAGAATTGAATGCATGTAGTGATTACTCATGAAGCAAACGATTATGGAAGATGAAACAAAGTTGCTGCCCAATTTAAAGAAGAATTATGCTCTCCTTTAATTTATAAAACAACTTCTTAATGATATTCAAAGCCTCTTTGTAACAGCCCTCTCTTTTGTAACTGAAATCTCTTGAAAAGTCACTTTATTGAATGCATAACAGCCTTTAATAATAATAGATGGGAGCTGAAAAGTCACCTGCAATTAACACATGTAACCGTCACATTTATTCATTTATTAAGCTTAAAACAAATTAACAACTAACTTAAATAAATGAACTAACACTTATGCATCATTTAATCCAGCAACTAGTTTAATTAATAGAAGCATTATTAAATCAAGTTCATAAAAAAATCAATTAATTAAACTAAGATGAATTGAATTAATGACCAGAGTGAGCGGCACTAAGGTGAGTTTCTTTCCTTGATGCTTGAAAGAATACCTATTGGTACGACCATCATGAGTGACTTTTCGATCCAGTTTCCATGGTTCTCCTAGGAACAAATGGCAGGCTTGAATAGGCATTACGTCGCACACAACTTCGTCTTGATACTTACCGATAGAAAAGGCGATGCGCACTTGTTGAGTGACCCTAAATTGGCCTTCGTTGCTAAGCCCTTGTAGTTGATAAGGTTGTGGATGCTTGGTAGTGATTAAGCAAAGCTTTTCCACCATCGTCGTGCTGGCTATGTTCGAGCAACTTTCACCATCAATAATAACTCTACAAAGCTTACCTTGTACATGGCAGCGAGTATGAAAGAGATGTTCTCGTTGCTGCTCGCTCTTTGGTTTTGCCAAAGATGATTGTCCACGATCATGAAAATCATCATCCATTCTAGGGACACGTTGAGGGCTGCACCTATAGGGCTGGTTATCCCTATCTTCCTTAATTGGATCTCGATATTGATGTTTTTGATTCACTCGTACCTCATTCAAAGTAGTATTCAATGCTTGAAGTGTAGCATTTATTTGTGTGATTGCAGCAGTATGACCGTCTAACTGTTGTTGGACTTTCATAAGTGCATCATTATTATCACCTTTAGACATCTTCAAAACCTGTAAAAAATAAACACTCAACACTCAAAATAAAAGTTAGCAAACCTCACCATTAATCACTCAAAAAGAAAAATCAAATTCTCAATGAGGTCGAATTCAATCTTGTGAGTTCTTTATCAGAGTTTATATCAACCAATTAGAGAGTGTGAACCAAACTACCAAAGAATCCTAATTTGCACTAGGATGCCAAAAACTGACGAGACACCAATTGATTCGTGTTGCACCGAGGAAGAAGTTGTGCACACGTTTAAATCCTACTAACACAAGAAACAAGAAGGTGTTAGATAACGTAAAGGAAGAATAAAGGTAAACAAATGAAAACCTACAGCTAAGAATCAATAAAAATTGCTGAAAACAGAAAACTCGAAAACTGCGGAGTAACTTGACAACTTTGTTCGAGGTGTTCCCGATCTCCAAAAATCACGAAATTAAATCTGGAATGTCCTTATATATTGAATTTTTGATCTGGAAATTTTGGGCACCAAATTCAATCCGCTGAATCTTTTTTTAATTTTTTATTGAATTTCGTATTTTTTGATTTTTTTGACTTTTTTGACTGATTTTTTTGCGGGAATAATTTTTTTATATTCAATCACAGTGCCAAAAATATGTCTGTAAAATTTCAGATCAATCGGACAACGTTTACCCACTCAAATGAATTTTTTTTGAACAATTTTTCTGGGTAAAACTGCTGTTTATGCTTTAAAAAATAGAGATCAGTTTAGAAATCAACCAAGAACACCCAAAACGCCCAAAATCTGATACCAAATGATACGGACGTGCACGCGGACCAAGATCGAGTTGTCAAGTCACGAGAAACTCCTATGAAAGCTCTAATCGAACAGATCTGAAATCAAAAACAAAGATTAAGATTAAACCGAATAAGATTTGAATTTAAAATTCCCAAATTCAATTAAAAGAGCAGCAAGAAGAAAAGAAATAGAATTGATGAATCAAACGAAATTGAGAAGAAAGAAAAGATGTGAATCTGCCAAGGAATTGATTCGGCCAAGAATGCCCAATTTCCAGCAATCAATTGATTCCCAAATTGAAAGAAATCCAATCGGCCAAACCCTAGGAATTGGGGATTTTTGGGTTCGAATGGGTGCTGCCAATAGGAGAACAACTTAAACGATGAGATCTTGAGTTTAATCAATGCTGGAAAACAAACAAGAACAGCAAAATATTAGATGAGAAATCGGCACAAGTATAAGCAAAGAAAAGTAAAGAAAGAAATTGAAAACAGCAAGAATTAAAGGATAAGTCCTAAAGATCCTTGAAATCCCAAAAGATTTCACAAATCTCTTCAAACGGCTCTAATCTCCCCTCCAAGGAATATCGATGGCAAGAAGAAGGTTGAAGATGGCTCCCACAATCCAAAGATTGTTAAAACAACTTCTAAAGAAAACTCAAGAGAGAATTCTTGGAGAAAACCCCAAAGAAAATTCTGCACTCAACAAATCTAAAATTTGATAGAAAAATAATAATAATGAGATGTTTACAAAGGGTGGCTGGCCAATGCTTATATAGGCCTCCAACAAATCCTAATCTAATTAGAAAACTTAAAAAATTTAAACTTAATTAAAAAAACAAAGGAAAATTCGGCCATGCATCCTATTGGGCTGTTTTGGGCCGAATTTAACATGTGATATTCCTAAAACTTAAAAATTAACTTAAACAACTAAAATGTTTACAAATTGGGCCCTTTGACATTTTAGCCTGATTTTCAACTAAATATGTATGGATTTCTTGATTGGGCTGGGAATTTGCTTATTGGGCCTCGCCTTTAAGAATTTGGGCTTGTGATCCATCTCCTACCGAAATTGGGTTGTTGACGCTCGTAATGGAGATCCAACGCGCTTTGGCTGCAAGATTCGGTTTCTTGGACCAAAATTTCCAAGATTTGAAATCTTGATTTTCTTGATTCTTGAAATCGCTCCGAACAGCAAAATTGGGCCAAGATTCGATTTCTTGATTTTCTTGAAAACAAGAAAGTGAATCTTGATTTTCTTGATTTGAGCCCATCACCTTCTTAAGCTTGGGTTGGACCTTTGTGACTCGTGTCGTTCCCCCTTCCTCAAAAAGATTCGTCCTCGAATCTAAAAAAATCAAATGAACTCGACTTTCCTCGATCGAACGGGACTAATGGCAATTGAGTCCACTGAAAAGAATAGGCATGAAATAGTAAATAGCAAAGCAAACAAGCTTGTAGTCCAATTATAAGCATAATAGAACAGGTATAACGCATGTGAATGGACAGATTCAGATTACCATGCATTAATCGACGGTTTATAGATTCACTCACACATGCATTATCAAAAACAAGAATCTTTTTATCAACCATCAAAATAGATTTATCATCAATAAATAAAATAGGACAGTCAAGCACGTTTCGATCTAAGTGTTCATCAACACGATCTTTGTCGCTATCCGAGGAGTACAAAAGTGTTTCAAAGGTTTCAAGCATCTTACCTTGATAAGCAAAAGAATAAGGGTCGATTTTACCTTTTTCATTTAAAACAAACCTTCGCTCATCGGGGGCGTAGTGTAGTTGAATCTCCGTTGTTGAGTTAACCTTATTCTCCAAAACAGATTTGGACAAATTCGAGGATTTTACACAAGGTAAATCAAGAGAATAGCAAATCACGCTTCTTTTCGTAATGACTTTATCAACCACAATCGAAGAGTAACAATTAATCGGATCAAAATGAGGGGATCTTTTAAGAACTAAGTCACCAAAAGTTTTATCAATAATTTTCAAATCTGCACTGGACTCAGTTTCTAAAATTTCCTTACCTCGCTTACCTTCGGGATCATGTAGTGTGATTTCATCTTTGCCTAAGTTGATCGTATGAAAGCGTCTTTCATTTGAGAGGTATTGAAGTTGAAAGTTATCTTTCGATCTTTCGGGAACCTGAAAAGTACCAACACAAGAAAAATTCATATCTTGGTTAGTGGAAACATTCCTCACTACCCTTTCCACATCTTTTTCTTTTGTTTCTTTTTCTAATTCATTTTCTCTTCTTTCTTCAATTTCTTTTTCACTCTCAATCTCTTTTTGCTCTTTTTCATTCTCTTTTTCTTTTTCCTCACTTGTTTTAACAGAATTTTTCAGTTTGATTTGGTCCTCATGGACTTGTTCCAGAGTGAGCGGCACTAAGGTGAGTTTCTTTCCTTGATGCTTGAAAGAATACCTATTGGTACGACCATCATGAGTGACTTTTCGATCCAGTTTCCATGGTTCTCCTAGGAACAAATGGCAGGCTTGAATAGGCATTACGTCGCACACAACTTCGTCTTGATACTTACCGATAGAAAAGGCGATGCACACTTGTTGAGTGACCCTAAATTGGCCTTCGTTGCTAAGCCCTTGTAGTTGATAAGGTTGTGGATGCTTGGTAGTGGTTAAGCAAAGCTTTTCCACCATCGTCGTGCTGGCTATGTTCGAGCAACTTTCACCATCAATAATAACTCTACAAAGCTTACCTTGTACATGGCAGCGAGTATGAAAGAGATGTTCTCGTTGCTGCTCGCTCTTTGGTTTTGCCAAAGATGATTGTCCACGATCATGAAAATCATCATCCATTCTAGGGACACGTTGAGGGCTGCACCTATAGGGCTGGTTATCCCTATCTACCTTAATTGGATCTCGATATTGATGTTTTTGATTCACTCGTACCTCATTCAAAGTAGTATTCAATGCTTGAAGTGTAGCATTTATTTGTGTGATTGCAGCAGTATGACCGTCTAACTGTTGTTGGACTTTCATAAGTGCATCATTATTATCACCTTTAGACATCTTCAAAACCTGTAAAAAATAAACACTAACACTCAAAAATAAAAGTTAGCAAACCTCACCATTAATCACTCAAAAAGAAAAATCAAATTCTCAATGAGGTCGAATTCAATCTTGTGAGTTCTTTATCAGAGTTTATATCAACCAATTAGAGAGTGTGAACCAAACTACCAAAGAATCCTAATTTGCACTAGGATGCCAAAAACTGACGAGACACCAATTGATTCGTGTTGCACCGAGGAAGAAGTTGTGCACACGTTTAAATCCTACTAACACAAGAAACAAGAAGGTGTTAGATAACGTAAAGGAAGAATAAAGGTAAACAAATGAAAACCTACAGCTAAGAATCAATAAAAATTGCTGAAAACAGAAAACTCGAAAACTGCGGAGTAACTTGACAACTTTGTTCGAGGTGTTCCCGATCTCCAAAAATCACGAAATTAAATCTGGAGTGTCCTTATATATTGAATTTTTGATCTGGAAATTTTGGGCACCAAATTCAATCCGCTGAATCTTTTTTTAATTTTTTATTGAATTTCGTATTTTTTGATTTTTTTGACTTTTTTGACTGATTTTTTTGCGGGAATAATTTTTTTATATTCAATCACAGTGCCAAAAATATGTATGTAAAATTTCAGATCAATCGGACAACGTTTACCCACTCAAATGAATTTTTTTTGAACAATTTTTCTGGGTAAAACTGCTGTTTATGCTTTAAAAAATAGAGATCAGTTTAGAAATCAACCAAGAACACCCAAAACGCCCAAAATCTGATACCAAATGATACGGACGTGCGCGCGGACCAAGATCGAGTTGTCAAGTCACGAGAAACTCCTATGAAAGCTCTAATCGAACAGATCTGAAATCAAAAACAAAGATTAAGATTAAACCGAATAAGATTTGAATTTAAAATTCCCAAATTCAATTAAAAGAGCAGCAAGAAGAAAAGAAATAGAATCGATGAATCAAACGAAATTGAGAAGAAAGAAAAGATGTGAATCTGCCAAGGAATTGATTCGGCCAAGAATGCCCAATTTCCAGCAATCAATTGATTCCCAAATTGAAAGAAATCCAATCGGCCAAACCCTAGGAATTGGGGATTTTTGGGTTCGAATGGGTGCTGCCAATAGGAGAACAACTTAAACGATGAGATCTTGAGTTTAATCAATGCTGGAAAACAAACAAGAACAGCAAAATATTAGATGAGAAATCGGCACAAGTATAAGCAAAGAAAAGTAAAGAAAGAAATCGAAAACAGCAAGAATTAAAGGATAAGTCCTAAAGATCCTTGAAATCCCAAAAGATTTCACAAATCTCTTCAAACGGCTCTAATCTCCCCTCCAAGGAATATCGATGGCAAGAAGAAGGTTGAAGATGGCTCCCACAATCCAAAGATTGTTAAAACAACTTCTAAAGAAAACTCAAGAGAGAATTCTTGGAGAAAACCCCAAAGAAAATTCTGCACTCAACAAATCTAAAATTTGATAGAAAAATAATAATAATGAGATGTTTACAAAGGGTGGCTGGCCAATGCTTATATAGGCCTCCAACAAATCCTAATCTAATTAGAAAACTTAAAAAATTTAAACTTAATTAAAAAAACAAAGGAAAATTCGGCCATGCATCCTATTGGGCTGTTTTGGGCCGAATTTAACATGTGATATTCCTAAAACTTAAAAATTAACTTAAACAACTAAAATGTTTACAAATTGGGCCCTTTGACATTTTAGCCTGATTTTCAACTAAATATGTATGGATTTCTTGATTGGGCTGGGAATTTGCTTATTGGGCCTCGCCTTTAAGAATTTGGGCTTGTGATCCATCTCCTACCGAAATTGGGTTGTTGACGCTCGTAATGGAGATCTAACGCGCTTTGGCTGCAAGATTCGGTTTCTTGGACCAAGATTTTCAAGATTTGAAATCTTGATTTTCTTGATTCTTGAAATCGCTCCGAACAGCAAAATTGGGCCAAGATTCGATTTCTTGATTTTCTTGAAAACAAGAAAGTGAATCTTGATTTTCTTGATTTGAGCCCATCACCTTCTTAAGCTTGGGTTGGGCCTTTGTGACTCGTATCACAATCTCTTTTTTCTCTCTTTTGTTCTCTTTTTGTTTTTCAAATGCTTTTTCAATTTCATTACAAAAAGAAGAAAACAAGAAAGAATCAAAATGAGAATCTTTTCGTTGAGCATAAGAGGAGGGGTCTTTATATAAAAGACAATCATCTCTTCGAGATGGATTCTTCATGGATGGATATCTTGGAGTATACATAGAATTGCTTGAACCTTCTCATTTGTCACCATAATAGGCTTCAAACTCGAAGCTTGAGTTATTTCGGCTTGAATTCCTCGTTGAGTAGGAATATCTATAGGAGTCCTTTCTCACATAGTCATTGAACATTAAACTCTTTGACAATCTCGTTTTCGTCCTTTGGCTTGAAAAAATTTACTCCCGATGGTAGGAAGATGGAAGGAAACGCTTGCGCATCACATCTTTCATTTCGAACTAGGTTGATATTGGGCACTTTCCATTTTGTCTTCGACCCGTGGTGAATTGATCCCACCAAGCCATGGCATAATTAGAGAAACTGTTTGCTGCAAGCCTCACTTTCTTACTTTCCAAATAGTTATGGTACACAAAAACCAATTATACCTTCTTTTCCCTTTAAAGGTACACCTCTGGGTTGGATCAACCTTGAAACGGTGGAATGGTTAGCTTGTTACTCTTCAAATTACCACCAACATGTTCATGCTCTCTAAAACCTCGATTTCTATGATCGTGTTGCCTTTCGCTTTGATTGGATGCTTGGTATGATGGATTGACCAACCACCAATAGCAGCAACTCTTCTTTCAAAACTTAAAGACATTTTATTTGAACCTCACTTCAAACCTTACTATTCACTCACAAAGAAAAATAATATGGCACTCCACTCGTGTTTGCACTCTTTTATGAATTTTTCTACACTCGAATGCTCTCACTAACTCTCGTGCCTCTTACCACTCGTTTTGCCTCTCAAAGTTCATAGAAGACTCAGTTAGACTTATAAGCAAGCCTAAGGGTCGGCTTCAAAAAGGTTATACAAAGGTAATGATAAAATGGGTGTGGGTAGGCTGAAAAGAAAGATATTTGGTTATTAAGTGTGGCGTGAAAAGGTTGGATGATAGTAGAAGGGAATTTGATGGAGAAATAGTTTTGAAGATCGGGTAACTTATGAACACTTTTCAAGCACTTTTTTTTATCTTTGAATTTTTTTTCAATTTTGTAACACTTTTTTTTCAATACAAATACATTCAACACTTGTACAATCACATTCACGAATATTTTTTTGAATTGTTTTGAATTTTTTTAGAATTTTTTGAATTTTTTTTCAAATACTTACTCCGGCACTTCACGAATGTCCGTACTCCTCAATTTTAGGTAGCTCTGATACCAAATGATACAAACTCGTTTCGGTGATGATTCGAGTGGTTTGTTGACTGATCATTAAAATGGAAAAGTATCGTTCTTGAATAGAGTGTTAGTCAAATTTGGCTAAGTAAGACTTTAAACAAAGGGGTATGTGATAGTTTAAGATAAATAAGGGATATGGTTTGGTTTAACAAAGGAACTCGGGTGGTTTAAAAAATGGTAATGTGGATGGTTCGAATGGCTTTAAGGTCAAAAAAGAACTAGTACTAAAATAGAGAACAAACCCAAATCTTATAAAACACTTAAAGATGTGATGTGATCCGGCTCGGTTGATTGAGTTGATTCACTTGATTGCCCGATCGTCGACGAGAAGTTTGTTCGATTTTGTAGATAGATGGAGTTAGATGATTTTTTATAGCGGAAGTTGAGAAAATGGGTTCAAAAGATGGTTTGGATAGATGTTTGATAGGCTCGGTGAAATAAAGAATATTGTTTATAATTTAATAGTTAAAATGGAATGGAAAAATAGTGATGTGAGCTTGCCTACGAACCAAATGGAGAACGAACAAGAAGACATTAAGCTGCCCATTGGTCCAATAACGCGAGCTAGAGCTAAACGATTCAAAGATGCTATTTTAGCAATGGTGGGACGGGTTGAGGAACATGATAGCAAGGAGTTTAAAAACGAGCTGAACATATTCAACTTCTTTGAAGCTGAATTTCGTTCTAGCTAATTAATTTGCTGCTGGAATTTTAGACCATTTAAATAAGCATTTAAATAAGTTTCATTACAGCTTTTAAATATGTCTTAATTTATTACAAGTGTTTAATATGTTGATTTGGTTGAATTAAAGGTATCTAGATGTCATTTAATTTGTTTGAATATATTACATGAATTAACTATGTTCAGCCGAATTAATGTGTCTTGTTTAGTACATATTTAATTCGGCTTAATGTTAATTAGTATGTTCATATTATGTTCAGCTGAATTGAGTTAAATTAATGAGGTTCATTTGTTTTATTTAGGTTCAGCCGAATGTGGAAGATGCATGGGAAAGGTTGGCCGAATGTGGTGTGCAAGATGCATGCATGTTGGATTCAATGCACCTAATGATACATGCATGAATTACATTAAAAATGGTGTGCTGATTATTGAAGTTCTCTAAGTGACCATTCGGCTAAAGAGATAGTTTTTCAAGCTGCCATTATTTCCTTCACATTGCTGGATACATTTTGGCCATTCGGTTCTTGGTGTTCACATTTTAAGGCTCTTCAAAACCGTCCATTCACACCTAATGTGGCTGTTCAAGTGCCCTCTTTATTATTGATAATTTTTCAGCAAGAGTTGCCTATTGAATGATCAATTAAGCTCATCAGCTGAATGTAGCTGCTACATGCATTCCCAGATTCATTTTCTTAATATGGAAGCTTCATGTATGGTCACCATTCAGCCGAACCTACATTGGCCATTTTTGTTCAATGATTGCTTAGAAACTAAGTCTAGAATATGTCCATTCGGCTACTAAGCATTAGGCTATAAATAGTTACTCATTTTCTTGTAAAAGGACTTTTGACAAATTTCTGAATGAAATATCATTTTAGTGAGGCAATTCACTCTCTTTATTCTCCAAAGCTCAAATTGACTTATCTTCAACAAGTGGCGTCAATCTGACTTTGTTTCGAACTTATCACCATTGGTGTGACGTTGATGTGATCTGGCTCAGTTGATTGAGTCGATTCACTTGATTGCCCGATCGTCGACGAGAAGTTTGTTCGATTTTGTAGATAAATGGAGTTAGATGATTTTTTTATAGCGAAAGTTGAGAAAATGGGTTCAAAAGATGGTTTGGATAGATGTTTGATAGGCTCGGTGAAATAAAGAAATATTGTTTATAATTTAATAGTTAAAATGGAATGGAAAAATAGAACTCAAGCGAAGAACGATTCAATACTATATGAAGTATTGCCCCGGGACTTATATTGCTTAAGGTGGGTTTAATGGATTGTCGAAGATGGACCTTGACCCGTTACCTATAGAAAGGTAGGAACCAAAGGTATAAAAAGGTGGATGAACGCCACACCAGGATGGTGATAAGTTCAAGAAGTCGGGTTGACGCCACTAGCGAGCTAGATAAGTCAGAACGAGACTCGTACAAAATAGGATAGGAGGAAACCTCACAATCAAGTTTTCAATAATCAAATTCTGTAACCTTTTACAATAAACAAGTAAGCTATTTATAAGCCTAAAATGCCTATTGATATTCGGCATCTATGTTGTTCACACTAACTTAAATTCTGTTCACACAGGTATTTAACATGTTCACACAAATAGCATTAAAATCCAGTTCATGCTTGAAGATGGTACATGAATTGGCCGAACCATCATGATGCTTCACTTGATGCATCATGCATCCTTAGCCTTGAAGAATCTCCATAATTCCATGAATGTGCAGCTCTTTAATGATCCTACATCTCCCTTGGCTGAATGAGGCATTAATGTGCCTAAAATACTTGAATGGTCATCTTGAAAATGCATGAATCATGCATGAAACGTCCCATGTATTTTCCCCCATAAATATGATCCATGAATCTTCAAATACATGAACTTTCAGCAACTCCCTCTTGCATGAACGTCCCAAATGCATGTGCTCATTTAAATGCCATCCATTGAACCTCAATTGTACATGCACAGTCCCATACATTGCACCAATCCGTTCATGAACCTGCAGCAAATTAAATCAGCAAGTTAAATGCATTTCAAACACATTAAATTAGCAGCATATGAACTCAATAATTTGCACATTAAATTTGGCCATACATATTAACAATTTTAGACATATTTAAAACATCATAATTAATTAAGTATTTAATTTAGATATAATTAAAACACTTAATTAATTATTTGTCCAGATTTTAACAAATTAACTAACTTAAGATAAACAACTAATTTAACTAATGACAAATTAAATGGTTTATTTCAGCAAAATAAATGCAAGCTAAAGAAAGCTAAAAATAAGCTCATTGGGTTAAGATTAAGCTGAATTGAGCTTGAGTGAGTTGACTTGAGCTCGAGTGAGCTAGAAACGAGCTAAACGGAGCTTAACGAAATGAAATTGAACTAATTCAGCTCGCATGGATTTGCAAACAATGCTTAGGGAGCTGATCCAAAAGTGTGCCCGGGGCATGGTCGTATCATCCCCTCCCTCTTTAATGCGATTTGTCCCCAAATCGGGCCATTTACTCGCGATAAATCGTTGAAGATTCTGAAAGCCACAATTAACTCGGATCAAAAGAAGCTCATTCACATGCCCTCCCTCTTTAGGAGGGTACCACTTCACATTGTCACCTTTAAAAGAATAAAACGAATTAGTGACACGATGAAGATTAAACACAAAGGAACTTTTTGAGATTTGATTCACAGTTTGAACAAATAATCCAATACCGGGGTCGAAAATAGAAATCGTTCTTACCTTTTTCTTCGATGGAAACAAACATAAATCACAAGGCATTTGATAGCTATGGTTTTGGAAGTCAACTTTCCATGGTTCGATTACCTTAGGCAATGATATAGAATGGTGTTCACCGGGGTCAAAGACAAAATTTTCTCTTGCCATTTCAATTTGATTTGGCAATTTCATGACCGACTTCATAGAAAGAGCACTAAGCAACTCAAAATCATTATCATTCAAAACATGTTCGGATCTTTTAGTCCACAGTTGAGAACATCCTCCGAAAACAAAATTTTGATTTTGACTTAACAAACCAACAAGATTCACATGGCTCATTTTCAAACTTAAAGACAAAGTATCATACAAACAAAGATTGTTTACACATTCATTCAAACAAATTTTACAATGCTTGCTTTCTTTCATGGATGATTTATAATAGCAAACTCCAGGATTAAAGACATGATTTTGACTACTCGATCCAAATGGCAAAAAGAGTCCTTTTATCTCCAACAATTTACAAAAATTAAACAACGAGGGTGTTAACATACTCAAATTCAAACAAGCAAACCCTTTAAATTTCATTCGAAAAGATTTACAAAAACATGAAAATTTCACACCAAAAATTAGATAATCCACATGATCAACACAACCAAGCAGATGATATGTCAACTTTTGATCACACAATTCCAGATTTTGTTGGTGCTGATTTATTCGCTCTTCATAAAAAATCTTGCCAATGGCGTATTCATCAATACATTTCCATTCCTTTTCAACATGATCAGTGAGAATGAACATTTTATATGGACTTTCATCTTGCGCATCCAAAACATGCATTCCATTGCAAGTTAAAGATAAACAACCAATACCATCAAAATGATATTTTTCAAAAGCAAGAATCTTCTTATCATTAGACAAAACAAATGGATCATCATCAATCAAAGAATGACAAATAGCCACGTCAAAGTTCAGATTCTTTCTAAAGACCAAATCATCAACAGTGTGTCCATCAACAATCGAGTAAGGCAGAAGTGCTTTAAAATTTTCAACATTCATACCTTGCTTACCTTTTGGCATAGGCGAACTAGGATCGTTGAGAACATTACCTTTTTCAGCCAAAATGAACCTTCTCTCCTTCGAGAGGTATTGGAGTTGAAAATTATCGTCACTTGGCCTTCCGGAGACCTGAAAAGAGGAAACAAAACAAGACAAATTCTCATGTGGTTTAGTAAACAGATTCCTCACTTTTTCTTGCTCTTTTGCCTCCTTTTCTCTCGTTTGTTTTTCTAACTCATTGTCTTTTCTTTCTTTTTCAATTTTCTCTTTCTCCTCACACTTTTGTTCAATCTCAATTTCTTTTTCGATTTCATTCTCTTTTTCACATCCTTTTTCAATCTCAATTTCTTTTTCCATGACACTCGTTTCTTTTACACTCTCGTTTCTTTCTTCAATCTCACTCTCTTTTTCAATTTCTTGTTCCTTTTCTTTCATTTCTTTTTTTCGTCTCTCGATTTCATTCCATATATGCTCATTTTCTCTCATCAACATTTCTTGTCTTTCCTTTCTTCTTATTTCTTTTTCTTTTTGCCTCGCTCTTTCATTATAGGATGGAGATGTTACAAATGAATCAGCACGAAATGACTCTCGTTGGGTATAATTGGAACGACTTTCGTACAAAAAATGATCACCTCTTCGAGATTGATTCTTGGCGGACGAATACCTCGGTGCATACGAAGGACTACTTGTGATTTCTCGTTTGTCACCTCGGAAAGCTTTAAACTCAAAACTTGCTTTGCTTCGTCTTGAGTTCCTCGTTGAATAAGAATCATGGTATGAATCTCTTCCCAAAAAATCAATGGATGTGTGCCTTCGTGATGATCTTGTCTCCGTCTCTTCACCTGGTGAGTTTGGCTTCCATCGGGCTCTTTCCTCCACTCGATCCAATCGATCATGCAATTTATCAAATTTTGATTTCACCATTCTACGCATCTCTTGCATCAAATATTGGAATTCTGATTCGGGAAATGTTTCTCGAGACATGATTAAGTAATGACAAGAAGATGTTAGAAAAAAATAATAAAGAAAATAAATACCTTACCACAAACCTCACAAATTCGCTCGAAAAGGAAATAATGATTTTCACTCGCACTCGTGTTTACATTCAAATTTTGGCTTTTTCTTTGATGTAATTTCACTCGTGCCTTTTTCCACTCAACCTCTTCTCACAATTTCGTGATTTGTCTCGGTAGACTTAATTTGCTGCTTGAGGGTCGGTTTCAAATTGGTTACAAGGGATAATGTCGGGTGTAGGGTAGGCTGAATAAAGAAGAAAATTGGTTTAAAGTGTGGCGTTGGGATGGGTAAATAATGGTAGGAAGGGAAACTTGATGATCGGAGTAATAAGAGATGAAAATAAAACTCACAAGACTTTTCACTTTTTTTTGTTTTTTTGTTTTTCTTTTTTTTCTTTTTTTTGCTCACTTCTTTTTTTTTTGAATTTCGATTTTTTTTATACTCCAATACAATAGTAAGGTAAATACAATAAAGAAAAGAGAAAATAAAATAAAATTACAACTCGAGATTTTTTTGATTTTTTTTAAAACTTTTTTTTACAAACCTATCTTTCGAGATAGCTACGAACGTCGGTGCTCCTCATTTTGCAAGCTCTGATACCAAATGATGTGATCTGGCTCAGTTGATTGAGTCGATTCACTTGATTGCCCGATCGTCGACGAGAAGTTTGTTCGATTTTGTAGATAAATGGAGTTAGATGATTTTTTTATAGCGAAAGTTGAGAAAATGGGTTCAAAAGATGGTTTGGATAGATGTTTGATAGGCTCGGTGAAATAAAGAAATATTGTTTATAATTTAATAGTTAAAATGGAATGGAAAAATAGAACTCAAGCGAAGAACGATTCAATACTATATGAAGTATTGCCCCGGGACTTATATTGCTTAAGGTGGGTTTAATGGATTGTCGAAGATGGACCTTGACCCGTTACCTATAGAAAGGTAGGAACCAAAGGTATAAAAAGGTGGATGAACGCCACACCAGGATGGTGATAAGTTCAAGAAGTCGGGTTGACGCCACTAGCGAGCTAGATAAGTCAGAACGAGACTCGTACAAAATAGGATAGGAGGAAACCTCACAATCAAGTTTTCAATAATCAAATTCTGTAACCTTTTACAATAAACAAGTAAGCTATTTATAAGCCTAAAATGCCTATTGATATTCGGCATCTATGTTGTTCACACTAACTTAAATTCTGTTCACACAGGTATTTAACATGTTCACACAAATAGCATTAAAATCCAGTTCATGCTTGAAGATGGTACATGAATTGGCCGAACCATCATGATGCTTCACTTGATGCATCATGCATCCTTAGCCTTGAAGAATCTCCATAATTCCATGAATGTGCAGCTCTTTAATGATCCTACATCTCCCTTGGCTGAATGAGGCATTAATGTGCCTAAAATACTTGAATGGTCATCTTGAAAATGCATGAATCATGCATGAAACGTCCCATGTATTTTCCCCCATAAATATGATCCATGAATCTTCAAATACATGAACTTTCAGCAACTCCCTCTTGCATGAACGTCCCAAATGCATGTGCTCATTTAAATGCCATCCATTGAACCTCAATTGTACATGCACAGTCCCATACATTGCACCAATCCGTTCATGAACCTGCAGCAAATTAAATCAGCAAGTTAAATGCATTTCAAACACATTAAATTAGCAGCATATGAACTCAATAATTTGCACATTAAATTTGGCCATACATATTAACAATTTTAGACATATTTAAAACATCATAATTAATTAAATATTTAATTTAGATATAATTAAAACACTTAATTAATTATTTGTCCAGATTTTAACAAATTAACTAACTTAAGATAAACAACTAATTTAACTAATGACAAATTAAATGGTTTATTTCAGCAAAATAAATGCAAGCTAAAGAAAGCTAAAAATAAGCTCATTGGGTTAAGATTAAGCTGAATTGAGCTTGAGTGAGTTGACTTGAGCTCGAGTGAGCTAGAAACGAGCTAAACGGAGCTTAACGAAATGAAATTGAACTAATTCAGCTCGCATGGATTTGCAAACAATGCTTAGGGAGCTGATCCAAAAGTGTGCCCGGGGCATGGTCGTATCAGACGTTCTTCATACCGTAGGTTCCTTTCTTTCTTTGAAACCTTAAGCCCCGGGTCCTTATTTGCTAATAAGGGTTCGACTTGTTTTCATTGAAATATCCAGCAAACAACACTCCATCAAACTCCCTTGTTTCCCAAAGCCATTTAATTTTAAACACCAAGACTTGAATTTATTTCAAGGCCGGCACTACCTAATTTCGATCGGGAAATATTACGACTCATTATTTCATACGAAACGAGCTCGTATCAAATAGAACTCAAGCGAAGAACGATTCAATACTATATGAAGTATTGCCCCGGGACTTATATTGCTTAAGGTGGGTTTAATGGAAGTCGAAGATGGACCTTGACCCGTTACCTATAGAGAGGTAGGAACCAAAGGTATAAAAAGGTGGATGAACGCCACACCAGGATGGTGATAAGTTCAAGGAGTCGGGTTGACGCCACTAGCGAGCTAGATAAGTCAGAACGAGACTCGTACAAAATAGGATAGGAGGAAACCTCACAATCAAGTTTAATAATCAGAATTGTCTAACCTTTTTACAAAGAGAAAAGAACTATTTATAGATTACATTAGATAGCCAAATAGACTAAGTAAATTCGGCTTTAATTGAATTAAACTAATCTAGAAATGAATCTTTAAAGGCTATGTCCAAATTCGGCTGAATGGTACTTCAATGGGCAGCTTCATGGCTAAGGAAATGAACTTGAAGGCTTGGTGAATGTATGGGAGAGCAATGGACATGTCTAGGTTCGGCCAAGGTGTGAATGGACACTCCAATAGATGCCTTTTGGTCGAATAGGTACTTAGGAGATCAATGGACAGCAACCGATGCATGTAAGTGAATATTCATGCATTCTTCCATTCATTGTATTAAATCATTCATGCATCATCTTTAAGGCAACCATTCATTGTAGGTAGTCATGAATGTACCCGAACATACATTGAACCAGAAATGTTCATGAATCCTCATTAATTGTGTTCCCACATGTGGATGTACCTACAAAAGATATAAACAAATTAGATTCAAGGTACATTCAGCTTAAATTAAATAATATCAAGACATATTTAACAAATTAAAATAAAGACATAAATAAAATATAATTAATAATAAATTCGGCTAGCTCAATGATAGTTGGAATTCTTGATGAGCTGAATTGAGCTAGAAAATTCGGTTATGAGCTGTAGTAAAAATAATTAAAATAAAACTATCACTCAAATTATTCAACTAATAAAATTAACGAGCTGGAAAGAAGCTAAATTGAGCTCAAATAGGTGGAATTGAGCTCAAGTGAGCTGATTAAAGTCGAATTGAGCTAAGGGAGCTGGAATTGAGTTGAAATTAGCTTGCACTAAGGTGCATGGTTTCTTCAAGGAGTTGGATCGAGCTTCCCCATCTTCAACGAGCTGATTCTCCTTCCAAAACTTGAACAATAAAGCTGAAACAACTTCATGAAATCGCTTGGACCTAGCTCGGTTCATTGGTCCCTTTGGAAGCTCGAGGGAATCAAGACGAGGACTTGATGGGGCTTGGGGCGTGGTCACATCATCCCCCCCTTCTTCAAAACGACTTGTCCTCTAGTCGAGCTGTTTATTCTCTAGAAAATAATCCGTCTTATGCAACTCTCCTTGAATGAATGGAACAATTAGTCGTTCATAAGCCATTGCAAAAGAACTTACAATATTCGACATTAAAGATGGCAAATGAATCAATGAAAATAGACAACCATTAATCATCAAGAAACGATCAAAACAAATATGTGGATCATGCATAGTCGTATCAAGACAAGTATGAGTCATGTAAAAAGGCAGTTTTAAAACATCATTCTTAAAATCACATGAACAAAACTCCTTCCATATCCATAACTCATCAAATGGTCGAGACGAAAACAAATATGTTTTCAAGCATTCGAACTTTTCAACTTGCTTCCACAAGTCATTGTTCAAGTAAATGGAATGCAAGTAAGGAGACATGAAATTTAAATCTTCATCACAAACACACAAATGAAAAGTTTCATATGATTCATGATTTCGCATGTTTGGCACTCGCAATTGTCGTTTGGTTTTGTTCTCAACAATGAATTCATCACATTTTCCAAAGAGAAAAATCGTCTTATCATTACTCAAAATGGATTTATCATCATCAAGCAAAATCAAATAATTAACCACAACAGGATTCAAGTGATTTTCAGCAATCAAGGTGTCTTCAAAAATTTTAGTTACATTCGACTTAAGAAAAGATGGTCGCATAACATCAGAATTCATACCTGATTCACCTTTAGGAGTGGAAATTGAGAATCAATTTTACCTTTTTCAATCAAAGTGAACCTTTTCTCCTTGAGAAGGTATTGAAGTCGAAGCTCATTACACAATCCTTGAAAAACCTGAAACGAAGGGTAAACACAAAGGCAACTTGCACTTTTTGAAGTGTTGGGTTCATAATGCTGAAAGAGGGTAATGTCTCCATAGACGTTGAACTCAAAGGAACAGGCTAAAACACTATTCACATATTGAACATATGTAACGATACCAGGTTCAAAAACATGAGTTGATCTTACCGTTTCGAAATGAAAAATGAATTTCATGTACTGCCACATAAAATGATCAAAGAACAATTTTAAATTATAAACAGTCTTTAAATTTCAGAGGCCAAACATCAAACAGACATAAATTTGTCGCATAAAATTTAGGATGCTTGAGTTCCACACATATCAACCTAAAACGATAAATTTCAGGTTTGAACACACGAGTTTGATTACTTACGCCAAAGTGTTTTAGTAAATCAAACATGTCAAACCAAAAGGGTTTTCGTGTCCATAGATACAAACATTCAAATCTCTTTATATTCATCAAATCAAACTTGCACAAATTCATGGATTTGTCACATGACAATAATGGATGCACAAAATTATCATATTTGAAAAATTGAATCGCTTTTCGTGAAAACCCGACATCATGCAAAACCAAATCTTTAGTTTGTCGTTCGTACCGAATAACATCAACCACATTCAAAGAATAGCAATTAATTGAATGAAAATAAGAGAATTTTTTAAAACAAAGTCATTTTCAACAACTTTCAAACTTGGTGGCCATGACTCAGTTTTTAAAAATTCCTTACCTCGCTTACCTTCAAGCTCGTGTGGTTCGATTTCAACTTCATCCTTACCTTTTTCGGTCATGCAAAAACGTCGCTCGTTAGGAAGATATTGAAGTTGATATTCGTCACTGAGATTTGTCGGAACCTGAAAAGAAGGAACAGAACAAAAACAAACATCACGGAGGTTAGTTAAAATTTCGTTCTCTTTTTCTTGTTCTCGCTCACTATCTTCATTTTCTCTCATTTCTTCTTCAACATCTTTTCTTTTTCAATTTTTTTCTCAATCTCAATTTCTTTTTCAATTTTCTTTTCTTCATTTTCTTTCTCTCACTATTTTGATTTCTTTTTCTTTTTCATTACAATGTGCGGATGACACGAAAGAATCAAAGAGATAATCATTTGGCTCAAAGAAAGAGAAAATATTTTCATAAACTTCTCGTCCATTTCTTCGGGAACAATCCTTTGGGAAGGACTTCTTTGAAGCATACGAGGAATAGCTCGTCCTTTCTCGCTCATCTCGAGTGATTTTTGACTCGAAGTTTTCTTCTCGCGGTCTCGAAAGCCTTGTTGAATAGGAGTCTTGATATGTGTCTCTTCTCGAATAATGTCGTCGTGATGAACTTAACTCTATTTCTCGACTCGGTGGAGTTTGCTTCCGTCCGGTTTTTTCCTCCACTCGGTCCAAACGTCTTTTTAATGGGCTTAGTTTTTCCTCCAATATTCGACCCATCTCGTTCACCAAGTATTGAAATTCATCGGTAGAGAATTCTTCTTGAGACATGATTCAAGAAAATGTTAGAAAATCGAAAGATAGAATAAATAGTAAATGAACCTCACCAATTCAAAATCCTCACCAATCTCTCACAAAGAAATAATGATTTTCACTCGCACTCGTGTTTAGACTCAATTTTTGGCTTTTTCTTTTGATGTATTTCACTCTTGCCTTTTGCCACTCGACCTCTTCTCTCAATTTCGTAATTCGTCTCGATAGACTTAATTTGCTGCTTGAGGGTCGGTTTCAAAATAGGTTACAAAGGAATGATGTGGGTGTAGGGTAGGCTAAACAAAATAAAATCAAGGGTAGGTGTGGCGTTGGGATGGGTAAATAATGGTAGGAAGGGAAACTTGATGATCAGAGTAAATAAGAGAAAAAAATAAAAACTCGCAAGACTTTTCACTTTTTTTTTAACTTGATTTTTTTGCTCACCCTTTTTTTTTCTTTTCTTTTTTTTTGCTCGATTTTTTTTTCACTCAATTTTTTTTTCAAATTTTTTTTTGATTTTTTTTGTTACTCCAGTACAATAGTAAGCTAAATACAAGGAAAAAAAATTAAATTACAACTCAAATTTTTTTTTGATTTTTTTTTCACGTTTCGAACCTACTTGCGGCCTTATTACGAACATCGGCGCTCCTCGTTTTAGTAGCTCTGATACCAAATGATGTGATCCGGCTCGGTTGATTGAGTCGATTCACTTGATTGCCCGATCGTCGACGAGAAGTTTGTTCGATTTTGTAGATAGATGGAGTTAGATGATTTTTTTATAGCGGAAGTTGAGAAAATGGGTTCAAAAGATGGTTTGGATAGATGTTTGATAGGCTCGGTGAAATAAAGAAATATTGTTTATAATTTAATAGTTAAAATGGAATGGAAAAATAGAACTCAAGCGAAGAACGATTCAATATTATATGAAGTATTGCCCCGGGACTTATATTGCTTAAGGTGGGTTTAATGGAAGTCGAAGATGGACCTTGACCCGTTACCTATAGAGAGGTAGGAACCAAAGGTATAAAAAGGTGGATGAACGCCACACCAGGATGGTGATAAGTTCAAGGAGTCGGGTTGACGCCACTAGCGAGCTAGATAAGTCAGAACGAGACTCGTACGAAATAGGATAGGAGGAAACCTCACAATCAAGTTTAATAATCAGAATTGTCTAACCTTTTTACAAAGAGAAAAGAACTATTTATAGATTACATTAGATAGCCAAATAGACTAAGTAAATTCGGCTTTAATTGAATTAAACTAATCTAGAAATGTATCTTTAAAGGCTATGTCCAAATTCGGCTGAATGGTACTTCAATGGGCAGCTTCATGGCTAAGGAAATGAACTTGAAGGCTTGGTGAATGTATGGGAGAGCAATGGACATGTCTAGGTTCGGCCAAGGTGTGAATGGACACTCCAATAGATGCCTTTTGGTCGAATAGGTACTTAGGAGATCAATGGACAGCAACCGATGCATGTAAGTGAATATTCATGCATTCTTCCATTCATTGTATTAAATCATTCATGCATCATCTTTAAGGCAACCATTCGTTGTAGGTAGTCATGCATGTACCCGAACATACATTGAACCAGAAATGTTCATGAATCCTCATTAATTGTGTTCCCACATGTGGATGTACCTACAAAAGATATAAACAAATTAGATTCAAGGTACATTCAGCTTAAATTAAATAATATCAAGACATATTTAACAAATTAAAATAAAGACATAAATAAAATATAATTAATAATAAATTCGGCTAGCTCAATGATAGTTGAAATTCTTGATGAGCTGAATTGAGCTAGAAAATTCGGTTATGAGCTGTAGTAAAAATAATTAAAATAAAACTATCACTCAAATTATTCAAATAATAAAATTAACGAGCTGGAAAGAAGCTAAATTGAGCTCAAATAGGTGGAATTGAGCTCAAGTGAGCTGATTAAAGTCGAATTGAGCTAAGTGAGCTGGAATTGAGTTGAAATTAGCTTGCACTAAGGTGCATGGTTTCTTCAAGGAGTTGGATCGAGCTTCCCCATCTTCAACGAGCTGATTCTCCTTCCAAAACTTGAACAATAAAGCTGAAACAACTTCATGAAATCGCTTGAACCTAGCTCGGTTCATTGGTCCCTTTGGAAGCTCGAGGGAATCAAGACGAGGACTTGATGGGGCTTGGGGCGTGGTCACATCAAGATGGATAGAAGGATAGCTAAACCATGACCCACTATCTATATAGAGATAGGAACTAATCGGTATAAGGGTGAATGCCACACTCGGTGAAGAGTGATAAGTTCAAAAGAATCAGAATGACGCCACTAGCAAGCTAGATAAGTCAAGTTGAGTCTAAAACAAAATAGGAGAGCTGAAAAACTCGCAAAATATTATAAACATTAATCAAAGGATCAAAAGTCTTCTTACAATCTATTTATAGGCACTATTATGACTATTGAAATGCCTATTTGTGACCTTTCACCTTCAACAATTAACTAAGGTTTTTACAAGCTTTAATTTTGTTTTTAAGTAATGTAGGGAAGCCAATAGTCATGTCTCTTCACTTGATTCTGGTGTAGATGAAAAGGCATGAAACTGATCAGACTAAGGTTTTTACAAGCTTTAATTTTGGCACCATAACTAGCTTTGAGTGCATGAAACTGATCAGATTTGAAGAGTCACCCTTGGTCCATTTGAACAGCCACCATAATGAGCTTTGAAGGCTTGAAAAATGTTCAAAACTTGAAGAGCCAATTAGCCATATGAACAGTCACCTACAAGGTAGACAATTAAGCATTAAAGACACTCATAAGAATCAACACACTATAAACACTCATACACAAATTTATTAATGAACATGCAGCTCAAATCACCTTATTTAAAATGAAAATAAACACACTTTAATTTTCGTAGTAAAAAGTAACAGCCAAATTAAATAACATACTTATATAAACAAACTCAAACATATTTAACAGTTAAGATGCTTAAATGCATGGTTTAAGATGTAAACTAAATGAACAAATGAGTTACTTAATGCATGACTTAATTTAATGATACAAACTTTAACTAACATGGGAGTTACATAATGCATGTCATAATTTATGATGCAAACTTAACTTACATGAGAATTACATAATGCATGACTTTATTAAATACAGAACACATACTAATGTTATTCAAACTATAACATAATTAAAGACTCATACTAATGATGTTCAAACTATAACATAATTAAAGACATAAACTAAAATAACTAAAGTAACTAAAATAAATGAATCAAAGTCCTTAATTTCCAACAGCCAAATTAACAAACTGAAATTAAAAACTTTATTTTGCACTTGGCCCTCTCGAGTTTAGCCCAATCTCGGTGTTAACAAGTTGGGTCGTAACATGATGCGACTAGGTTTGCATAATGTTCCTACTAGTCCATATATTTCATTTATTTCACATTTTAGTCCCTCAAATTATAATTTTTGCAATTTAGTCCTATTTACTCAAAATCCTAGAAAACTCCAATACAAAACATGTTAATCTAAAAAAATATCTTTCATATTTCATCTTCAAACAACAAAAATCACAAGCTCTCAACAATGGCACAACTCAAAATATTCATCAAAATTAAAAATTCAAGCATGGGTCTACTAGTACTCGAAGCAAAGATCTCAAAAACGTAAAAATTATCAAAAATCGAGCTAAACACATATCTTGATTGATCTTAAAAGATGGCCAAACCCTAGCTTCTTTTATTTCTTTTCTTATTTTGTTATTTCGGCAAGAAGAAGACATATGAAAGCTTGTTTTTAATTATGGTATATCATAACATATAATAACACTTTACTTAATTACTTATTTAACCTTTATTATTAAATTATAAAACCATTATAACCATGACCAATTATTGTCCACTTTAATTACCAATGGGCTAATTGAAACATAAACTCTCCACATTAAAAGAACAACCACTATTCGGCCCTTTTAAAAATAACCACCAAATTTTCATTTTACGCGATTAAGTCCTTTTATTTAATCGGGCACTCAAACAACAAAATTAAATCATGAAAATTTCACAGATATAAATTCACACATGATAAACATAGGAAATAATTTTTTTAATATTTTCTGACTCAAATTCATGGTCCTGAAACTACTGTTCTGACTAGGGTCAAAATTGGGCTGTTACATGTGATCAAGCAATCATTCAAACAATCACATATCTCAAGTCTCACTTGATCAAACTTACATAAGCATGCAAAATTTATACAACAAAGCAGAAACGTCACACCACCTTCACAAACAATCGAACTAGGATTTTTACATGTCAACTTTTTATCACACAAGATCAAAATTGGTTTGGACTGATTTAAACTTATTTCACCACCATACTCATGAACAACACAATTTTCATTAGAGTTACTCACCTTGTCATCTCTGTAAAACAGATGCATCATCATTAGTCAAAGAATGACAAATAACCATATCATCAATAAGATCACAATCATTCAAGTGGGTTGGTGGAGACTAAAACGCTTTAGATATAATACTTAACTTGCTTACCTTTAGACACATGTGGACTAAGATTTTCCACGATCTAATCTTTATTGATCAACTTGAACTGTCTCTCATTCGGGAGGTATCGAAGTTGAGTCTCACCACTTAAACCCTTGGAAACCTGAATAAAAGGAAAAACATAGAGACAACTCGCACGTTGGTTAGTCAAAATACTCCTCTCCTTTTCACTCGTTTCATTCTTAATTTCTTTTTCTGTTCCTCTCCTCATGTTTTCCTCACAATCTCTGATCTTTCCTCTCGATTTTTCATCTTTCTTTTCCTTCGCATTTTAACTCTTTTCTTTTTCTCTCATTTGTTCCACAGAAATTTTCAACTTTTGCTAGTCCTCATACACTTGCTTTGGCGATAAAGGTACCAAGGTTACACTTTTACCTTGGTGCTCGAAAGTATATCGATTAGTGAAACCATCATGTTTGACCCTCCGATCAAACTGCCACAGTCTTCCCAAAAGCAAATGTCTCGCATGCATAGGTACCACGTCGCATAGGACTTCATCGTGGTATTTCCCGATTGAAAATGCGACTAAGGTTTGCTTGGTCATCTTCAACTCAACGCCTTCGTTGAGCCATTGTAGTTTGTATGGACTTGGGTGCTTGGTGGTTGGTAGCCCCAACTTCTCCACCATGAGAGTGCTGGCCACATTTGTGCAACTACCTCCATCAATGAACAAGCTACAAACTTTGCCTTGGACATGGCAACGTGTGTGGAACAAGTTTTCCCATTATGGCTCACTTTCGGTACTTTAGAAACTCAAACTTATTTTGACAACAAGCATTTCACCTTCGACCGCATATTTCAAGTCTTCTACTTCTTCGTCGGTATGTTCCTTAGGCTCTACTTTATCCTCTTCCTCTGATTCAATTTCACCATTGGCTCGGACTATCATAGCATTACAGTTTGGACTTTGACTCAGGATATGTCCCCTCCCAAGGCACTTGAAGTACTTAATGTCTTTTGTTTGATTGGGAAAGCTTTCGGTAGCCTTGCCTTTACTTGATTCTACAACGGGCTTAGTCAACTTTGTTGGCACCGTTAGCTCTTTAGCTTGGCTCAATGAAATATTCTTACTAGCACCTTGGCTCCATTTGGAGGTGTTCGCAGTAGAAAAGCCTCGAACAGCACCTTTGCATTTTAATTGCTTCTCGACCTTGATGGCCATGTGCACTGTAACGCCCCCTTACCCGAGACCGTCTCTAGAGTCGAGCATGAGACATTACTAAACTTATTTTAGCATTTAAACAAGTTTAAACAATTCTCGTAGTAAACTGTCCATCTGCGTCACAGTCGCTAAAAAAATCATATCTCGAGTTACGAAATTTTAAATCAAATTCTGTAAATTTTCCCTGAAACTAGACCCTTATATCTACTTACTAATTTGTTTATAGAATTTTTGGTAGGTTAAATTAGTACAGTTTAATAGTTAAAGTCTCCCCTATTTCAGGGTTCGGCTACTCTGACCCCTGTGCACTACGAGTCAAATTTCTTCCTGTACAGAGATTCAATGCCCATGTTGTTTGTTTCTCTTAAAAATAGATTCAATAAGTAATCCATACATATAAAGTTTGATTCATAATTGTTTTTACACAATTTATGATGAATTTATAAATTCAGAACAAGGAATCCAGAAATCACTCTAAAACTATTTCACCAAAACGTAAATATCCCATAAAATAAAACTCTTTTACCTATTCTGTTTCTTCCACATGAAAATAGATTCATTAAGCTTCAATTCCATATTTTATTCATCATCTAATTCTATATCTACTATTTTTAGTGATTTTTCAAACTCACGTCACTGCTGCTGTGTGATTCTATTTTATAGCCAATTTCACCATTTTATGGATTTCCATAGATTAGTTAGCACATAAAGCATACGTGTTATCAAATATCATCTTGAGTAGCCACTCCAATAGCTAATCATTCTCAAACATTTCCATTCCATCCATGAGCCATATCATAAGATTATATACACAAAATGATTATAATGCTATACATGCCATATTCCCAAAATATACAAGTCATTATACCGAAATAGTTTGTTGATAGTGTGAGCGCGCCTCCGACCGTTCCCCATCTCCTTGCTGGCTTGAAAAAACTACAAAGAATAGAGAGGAAGGAGTAAGCATAATTGCTTAGTAAGTTCACATGTAAATAGCAAGTAACATAACCATGCAATAATACAAAATCCACATTTGCATAATATCACCAAAGCATTCATATCATATTTCTCATTCATGATCTACCATATTATTGTTATACTGAAGTCTCAACCCGGGGGTTAAGTACATACCTGTACAAATTTTCTCATTCACCACACTTACCAACATGTCACCTTCGTTTTAGGTACTCACCTTATCCACTTAAGATTTACCCGTTGAACACATCGGAATATGATTCGAATACATGGATTTCATGCACATAAGTGCCATACCCGCAGCTAGACAAACTCAATAGCCTGTGGAAATTATGTAGCCAAGCTACCATGTAACCTGCCCATAAGTGAACTCGGACTCAACTCAACGAGCTCGGGCGTTCGCATCCATAAGTGAACTCAGACTCAACTCAACGAGCTCGGATGCCTAGTTACATCTCACGAACTCGGACTCAACTCAACGAGCTCAGAACTGAAATATCTTAGTGACATGTCACTTGTATCCTAATCTATTCCCAAGGTTCAAGCGGGATTTTCCTCAATCACACATTTTTTCCATTTTCCACGGAATATCGAAATTGATACTCGGTAGCAATTCATATTTAACAAGTAGCACACTGATGTGATCTGGCCCGGGTAGTTGAGTCGAATTCACTTAGTTGCCCGATCGTAGTCGAGAGAGTTGTTCGTGCCTCGAATTTTTAGTAATAGAAGTAAAAAAATAGAATAGGGTAAGCGGAAGGTTTCAAGTAGTGTAGAATTAGCAATAGGTTCGGCTAAGGGTAGCAAAGATGGATGAAGGATAGACGGCTCGGTTTGGTTAACAAGATAGAAATTTGAAATGGGAATGGAAAATGAACTGAACGTCAGGAATGATTCAACACTAAAAAGTGTCACCCCGATTCCTATATGGTTAAGGTGAAAAATATGGATAGATGGATAGGTGAACGCCACACCAAAGCTAGTGATAAGTTCAAACAAGATCGGTAGACGCCACTAGCACAAACTAGATAAGTCTTCGAAACTTGTACGAGATATGAGAGGAAGCAACCTCACAAGAACAATGTTCATTAACAAATTTGGCAAAAGTCTTTTTACAATGAAATGAACAAATTATTTAAAGGAAATCATGTAGTAACCGAAAGGACAAACTAGCTAGCTTAAAAGCTAAGCAAATTCGGTCATGCACTAGCTAGAATGTTCTAGAATGAACACATTAATTATCTAGTCTTGATTCGGCTGATGAGGATGTGTTTGGACAGCTTCATGCATGAGCTTTAATCACTTGATGAATGTACACCTTTGGTAGCTCAACGGGTTGTCTAGGTTCGGCCAAAGTGTGCATGAAACTTCCAAGAGGTGTCTCTTGGCTGAATAGGTGCTTAGGAAACTCCAAGGGTCCTCCCACATGCATCGGCTGTACATGGAACTTGGAAGGAGGCTTGAACCTAGCCGTACATGCACTTGCATTAAATGTCCCTCATACATGCATGTGTGCCATCCATGGGAGATGCATCTCTCAATATTCATTAACCCTCCATGTACATGAATGTATGGCTTCCAAACATTGAACCGATCCATGCATGTATCTTCCCATTCAATGTACTTTCCCGTTCATGCACCTTGTCATGAACGAATCTTCCACATTCAGCTAACCTACATAAACAATTAACATAGTTAAATAAAATATAACTATTCATATAATTATAATTTAAATTAATAACTAAACAACTTAATAACACTAACTAAATTCAAACATAATAATTATAAGTCAACTATCAAATTAAATTCGGCTAGCTCAAAATAGTCAAAACACTTAGTGAGCTAAGTTGAGCTAGGGGTTTCGGCATGAGCTGTAGCAAACTTAATTAAAAACTAAATTAAAACTTAGTTTATTGGATTGAAGTAGAAATGAGCTGAAACGAGCTAAATTCAAACTCAAACGAGCTGAATTGAGCTCAAGTGAGCTGATGGGAGCTGAATGGCGCATGGGGAGCTGGAGAGGAGCTGAGATCGGATTGCAAAAGGGTGCACGGAATCTTTAAGGCATTGTCCTTAGCTCCTCCAACGTCATGAACCTTGTTGTCATCCCAAATGCACAACACCAATGCGGATAAAGCATCTTGAATTTGCTTGGTTCGATCTTGAGTCATGGGGCCTTTTGAAAGCTTGATTGAATCAAGATTTGCATTCGAGGATGCCCCGGGTGTGCTCACATCACACACATAATTTGCATATTACTCAATAATAACCACAAAGCATAATATTTCATGATATTAATCATCATATCATATAAATAACATTAAATTACTTAAAATGACAATTATGTTACTACATTTACACCTGAACTTACCTCAGTACAAAATAAAGAAATTTTGCAATTTAGTCCACAATCTTTTCCTTTCCCCGATCAAGGTCGATTCCACGTCTTTCTTGGTTATGGAGCTTGGAATCTTGAAACATACCCTAGCTATGGAGAACCCTTGAAATTTCATTCTAATGAAGAAGATGGACATATTTTGCCATCTTTTCCCTTTTTTTAATATTTTAATTACCAAATGGCTAAAATACCCTTCATTAAAAACTTTGGTTATTTCTACCTATGTATGTCCACTTTTGTCCATGAAAACCTAATGGTATGATTACCATTTAAGGACCTCTACTTCAATTATGCTCTTCAATTAAATCCTTTAACATCTAAAACTCATATTTATCAACTTTTGCAATTAAGTCCTAATAGGCAAATTAGACATGCAATTCATGAAATTTTCTATCGATATTCTAACACATGCATCTAATCACTCAATAAATTATAAAAATTAATTAGAATAAATTTTTCTACTTCAGAATTGTGGTTTCAAAACCACTATTCTGTTTAGGCCCTAATTCGAGATATCACATGCACCATGTCTACCACCTCGACGTAGTGTTGCAACTCCACAATATTGGTAATGTCTAGGTTGAGACCAGCCAAGAAACGTGCCATGGTTGCTTCATCGTCTTCTTTTACATCCGCTCTTATCATCACAATCTCCATTTCTTTATAGTAATCCTCCATGCTCCTCGAGCCTTGGGTAAGGTTTTGGAGCTTTTGACAAAGCTCGCGATGGTAATATAATGGTATGAACTTCTGGCACATCATCAATTTCATTTCAGCCCATGTGCATAGTGGGGGTTTTCTATTCCTTCGTTGGCTTGTAGTTAATTGGTCCCACCATATCATCGCATAGTCAGAGAATTCAAACCCTGCCAACTTCACCTTTTTAGTCTCAGAGTATGATACGAGTCACAAAGGCCCAACCCAAGCTTACGAAGGTGATGGGCTCAAATCAAGAAAATCAAGATTCACTTTCTTGTTTTCAAGAAAATCAAGAAATCGAATCTTGGCCCAATTTTACTGTTCGGAGCAATTTCAAGAATCAAGAAAATCAAGATTTCAAATCTTGGAAATCTTGGTCCAAGAAACCGAATCTTGCAGCCAAAGCGCGTTGGATCTCCATTACGAGCGTCAACAACCCAATTTCGGTAGGAGATGGATCACAAGCCCAAATTCTTAAAGGCAAGGCCCAATAAGCAAATTCCCAGCCCAATCAAGAAATTTCTTCATACTTAGTTGAAAATCAGGCCAAAATGTCAAAGGGCCCAATTTGTAAACATCTTACTTGTTTAATTTAATTTTTTAATCTTTAGGAGCATTACATGTAAAATTCGGCCCAAAACAGCCCATATAAGTGCATGGCCGAATTTACCTTGTTATTTTATTAATTAGGTTTAATTTTTATTAGTTACTTGTGAGATTAGGATTTGTTGGAGGCCTATATAAGCATTGGCCAGCCACCCTTTGTAAAAACATCTTATTATTATTTTTTCTATCAAATTTCAGATTTGTTGAGTGCAGAATTTTCTTTGGGGTTTTCTCCAAGAATTCTCTCTTGAGTTTTCTTTAGAAGTTGTTTTAACAATCTTTTGATTGTGGGAGCCATCTTCAACCTTCTTCTTGCCATCGATATTCTTTGGAGGGGAGATTAGAGCCGTTTGAAGAGATTTGTGAAATCTTTCGGGATTTCAAGGATCTTTAGGAGTTATCCTTTAATTCTTGCTGTTTTCGATTTCTTTCTTTACTTTTCTTTGCTTATACTTGTGCCGATTTCTCATCTAATATTTTGCTGTTCTTGTTTGTTTTCCAGCATTGATTAAACTCAAGATCTCATCGTTTAAGTTGTTCTCCTATTGGCAGCACCCATTCGAACCCAAAAATCCCCAATTCCTAGGGTTTGGCCGATTGGATTTCTTTCAATTTGGGAATCAATTGATTGCTGGAAATTGGGCATTCTTGGCCGAATCAATTCCTTGGTAGATTCGCATCTTTTCTTTCTTCTCAATTTCGTTTGATTCATCGATTCTATTTCTTTTCTTCTTGCTGCTCTTTTAATTGAATTTGGGAATTTTAAATTCAAATCTGATTCGGTTTAATCTTAATCTTTGTTTTTGATTTCAGATCTGTTCATCTAGGATCTTTCGTAGAAGTTTCTCGTGACTTGGCAACTCGATCTTGGTCCGCGTGCATTCCGTATCAGAGTAGTTATGGCACTCGTACACTAGTTCGATCTTTTTTCCCACTCGAGATAGGCTTCCAGATCAGATCAGCGTTGAAAGAATGGAATTGAAAGCTTGATGGTTTTAAGATCATCATCAACGCGGCCTCGTTCTCTTTTTTTGCGGTCTCGTCGCCCCCTTCACCTGTCACTTAAGTTGGACGCTTGATCACTTTTGGCTTCACTAGGATCGTATAACTCATCTTCTTGCATTTTTTACTGGCCACGGTTTCTTTGTCGATTTTGGGGCATCCTCTCTATTGACCTCGCTCCTTCACTTGATCTAATCGCTCTTGGATGGGCTCAAGCTTTTGATCAAATAACCATTCCACTTCATGTAATAAGGCTTAAAGATTTAAGTCTATTACGTTTCGAACAGGTTGCCTTTCTGTTTGATCCACCATGTTTCGTTCCGGGCTCCTTGACATGGAAAATTAATAAACCTCACCACAAACCTCACACTTCACTTGGAAAGAAAGAATAGATGTCACTCACACTCGTGTTTGCACTCTTTTCAGCTTTTACCTCCTCTTTAATGTGCTCACACACTCGTGCCTTTTTCCACTCGCTCTTCTCTCGTGATTTCGTTAACATACTTGTTAAGGCTTTATTGAAGTCTTAGGGTCGGCTTCAAACGATTTGCAAGGGATTGATGAAGAAGGTGTAGGGTAGGCTGAAAGAAAAAATAAAATTTGGCTTTGAATGCAGCGTGTAGGGTAGATGATGATAGTAGGAAGGAAACTTGCTTGATCGGAATTACGACTAGATGAACACAAACTTTCAATCACTTTCTTTTTTCTTTTTTTTAATAATTTTGAATCTTTTTTTCAATATATAGAACTATAATGCACTTGTAATACACGAAATGATGTGATCCGGCCCGGTTGATTGAGTCGATTCACTTGATTGCCCGATCGTCGATGAGAAGTTTGTTCGATTTTGTAGATAGATGGAGTTAGATGATTTTTATAAGCGGAAGGTAGGCAAAATGGGTTCAAAGGATGGGTTTTGGTTTGATGAAAGATAGGTTCGGTTTAACAAAGAATTTAAGTTACAAAGATGATAGATAAATGGAAATGGATAAAGAACTCAAACTTTAAGAATGATTCAATACTAAAAAGTATTGCCCCGAGTCTTATATTGCTTAAGGTGAATTTTGATGAAGGATAGAAGCGGGCCTTGACCCATTACCTATATGGAGGTAAGAACCAAAGGTATAGGAAGATGGTTGAACGCCACACCGATTCGGTGATAAGTTCAATGGAGTTCGGATTGACACCACTAGCAAGCTAGATAAGTCGCTTCGAGACTCGAACGAAAGAAGAGAGGAGGTAACCTCACATGAACAAAAGTTCTATTAAGTTTAATTGATCAAATTCTGTAACCTTTTACAATAAACAAGTAAGCTATTTATAAGCCTAAAATGCCTATTGATATTCGGCATCTATGTTGTTCACAATAACTTAAATTCTGTTCACACAGGTATTTAACATGTTCATAAATAGCATTAAAATCCAGTTCATGCTTGAAGATGGTACATGAATTGGCCGAACCATCATGATGCTTCACTTGATGCATTCATGCATCCTTAGCCTTGAAGAATCTCCATAATTCCATGAATGTGCAGCTCTTTAATGATCCTACATCTCCCTTGGCTGAATGAGGCATTAATGTGCCTAAAATACTTGAATGGTCATCTTGAAAATGCATGAATCATGCATGAAACGTCCCATGTATTTTCCCCCATAAATATGATCCATGAATCTTCAAATACATGAACTTTCAGCAACTCCCTCTTGCATGAACGTCCCAAATGCATGTGCTCCTTTAAATGCCATCCATTGAACCTCAATTGTGCATGCACACTCCCATACATTGCACCAATCCGTTCATGAACCTGCAGCAAATTAAATCAGCAAGTTAAATGCATTTCAAACACATTAAATTAGCAGCATATGAACTCAATAATTTTCACATTAAATTTGGCCATACATATTAACAATTTCAGACATATTTAAAACATCATAATTAATTAAGTATTTAATTTAGATATAATGAAAACACTTAATTAATTATTTGTCCAGATTTTAACAAATTAATTAACTGAAAATAAACAACTAATTCAACTAAAGACAAATTAAATGGTTTATTTTAGCAAAATAAATGCAAGCTAAAAATAAGCTCATTAGGTTAAGATTGAGCTGAATTGAGCTCGAATGAGCTGACAACGGAGCTCAACGAAAAGGAATTGACTAATTCAGCTCGCATAGGTTTGCAAGCAATGCTTAGGGAGCTGGTCCAAAAGTGTGCCCGAGGCGTGGCCGTATCATCCCCTCCCTCTTTAAAGCGATTTGTCCCCAAATCGGGCCATTTTCTCGAAAAAAATTTTACATCGTCACCAGCCCTTTTGTCGATGGAATTGGCATAGTTGCTCCCAAAAACCTGCAAATCAGACATGCCTTGAGTAGGACACAATTTATGTTTATACCCTCCCTCTTTAGGAGGGAACCACTTCGAAGTGTCACCTACACAAAAATTAAATAGATTAGTGACACCATGGTTTATAAGTTCAAAAGGTCTTCTTAAGATCTTATGCAAAAATTGAACAAATGAACCAATGCCGGGATCAAAAGTGAAAGTTGATTTTACCTTTCCGCAATGAGTTAAGAATTTCTTCGTTGGAGATATACCAAAAACAAGAAGCATTCGGGAATTATAATTTTGGACAACAAAAATCCATGACTTAAAAACTTTGAACAATGATGTAGAGCCAAAGCTTCGATTTAGCGTTTGCAACTTGTCATAGTTCAACAACTTCGTTTTCAAATTTAAAGTCATAACATCAAGCAAGCACAAATGGTTCACACATCTATTCACACATAGCGATAAAATTCGGAAAAGATGAGAAGATTCAACATATTTATTCCAAACAAAATTAGAGTACTCACCTTTATTTATCATCAACTTAAGATAACTTGCTCCGGGCTTAAACACACGGTTTTGGTCATTCTTTGTTAAAAACAGCAAAGGCTTTTTCAAACACGCAAAATTTATACAACAAGGCAGATTTGAGACACCATCTTCAACTTTAAGTGCACTAACCATTTTACATGTCATCCTCGTATCAAACAAACAAATCAAAGACATGCATGTTTTCAAGCATTCATGCATCTCAAATCTCATACGTACATTCTTGTTTAGACAAAGTAGTTTCTCATAAAAGATCAATGAGTGCACATTTTTACTCAAATCAAGCAGATGGAAAGGCTTATATGTTTTCTTATCTTGCAAATGCCGAATATTTATTATTTCAATAACAAACTCATCAGCATCACAATTTCCAAAAACATTATTCTTCTTGCCATCATTCCATGCAAATATGATATCATCAATCAAAGAATGGCAAGTAACCACATCAAAATTCAGATCATTTTTAAAGGACAAATCATCAACAGTGTGTCCATCAACAATCGAGTAAGGCAGAAGTGCTTTAAAATTTTCAACATTCATACCTTGCTTACCTTTTGGCATAGGCGAACTAGGATCGTTGAGAACATTACATTTTTTAGCCAAAATGAACCTTCTCTCCTTCGAGAGGTATTGGAGTTGAAAATTATCGTCACTTGGCCTTCCGGAGACCTGAAAAGAAGGAACAGAACAAAAACAAACATCACGGGGGTTAGTTAAAATTTTGTTCTCCTTTTCTTGTTCTCGCTCACTATCTTCATTTTCTCTCGTTTCTTCTTCAACATCTTTTTCTTTTTCAATTTTTTTCTCAATCTCAATTTCTTTTTCAATTTTCTTTTCTTCATTTTCTTTTTCACTACAATGTGTGGATGACACGAAAGAATCAAAGAGATAATCATTTGGCTCAAAGAAAGAGAAAATATTTTCATAAGCTTCTCGTCCATTTCTTCGAGAACAATCCTTTGGGAAGGACTTCTTTGAAGCATACGAGGAATGGCTCGTCCTTTCTTGCTCATCTCGAGTGATTTTTGACTCGAAGTTTTCTTCTCGCAGTCTCGAAAGCCTTGTTGAATAGGAGTCTTGATATGTGTCTCTTCTCGAATAATGTCGTCGTGATGAACTTAATTCTATTTCTCGACTCGGTGGAGTTTGCTTCCGTCGGGCTTTTTCCTCCACTCGGTCCAAACGTCTTTTTAATGGGCTTAGTTTTTCCTCCAATATTCGGCCCATCTCGTTCACTAAGTATTGAAATTCATCGGTAGAGAATTCTTCTTGAGACATGATTCAAGAAAATGTTCGAAAATCGAAAGATAGAATAAATAGTAAATAAACCTCACCAATTCAAAATCCTCACCAATCTCTCACAAAGAAATAATGATTTTCACTCGCACTCGTGTTTACACTCTTCTAGGCTTTTTCTTTGATGTAAAACACACGTGCCTTTTACCTCTCGACCTCGTCTCACAATTTCGTAATTCGTCTCGATAGACTTAATTTGCTGCTTGAGGGTCGGTTTCAAAATAGGTTACAAAGGAATGATGTGGGTGTAGGGTAGGCTAAACAAAATAAAATCAAGGCTAAGTGTGGCGTTGGGATGGGTAAATAATGGTAGGAAGGGAAACTTGATGATCGGAACAAATAAGAGAGAAAAATAAAATAAAAACTCGCAAGACTTTTCACTTTTTTTTAACTTGATTTTTTTGGTCACCTTTTTTTTTGCTCGATTTTTTTTTCACTTTTTTTTGAATTTTTTTTTTCAATCAAATTTTTTTTTCGAATTTTTTTTGATTTTTTTGTTACTCCAATACAATAGTAAGCTAAATACAAGGGAAAAAAAATTAAATTACAACTCAAACTTTTTTTTTGATTTTTTTTTCACGTTTCGAACCTACTTGCGGCCTTATTACGAACGTCGGCGCTCCTCATTTTAGTAGCTCTGATACCAAATGATGTGATCCGGCCCGGTTGATTGAGTCGATTCACTTGATTGCCCGATCGTCGATGAGAAGTTTGTTCGATTTTGTAGATAGATGGAGTTAGATGATTTTTATAAGCGGAAGGTAGGCAAAATGGGTTCAAAGGATGGGTTTTGGTTTGATGAAAGATAGGTTCGGTTTAACAAAGAATTTAAGTTACAAAGATGATAGATAAATGGAAATGGATAAAGAACTCAAACTTTAAGAATGATTCAATACTAAAAAGTATTGCCCCGAGTCTTATATTGCTTAAGGTGAATTTTGATGAAGGATAGAAGCGGGCCTTGACCCATTACCTATATGGAGGTAAGAACCAAAGGTATAGGAAGATGGTTGAACGCCACACCGATTCGGTGATAAGTTCAATGGAGTTCGGATTGACACCACTAGCAAGCTAGATAAGTCGCTTCGAGACTCGAACGAAAGAAGAGAGGAGGTAACCTCACATGAACAAAAGTTCTATTAAGTTTAATTGATCAAATTCTGTAACCTTTTACAATAAACAAGTAAGCTATTTATAAGCCTAAAATGCCTATTGATATTCGGCATCTATGTTGTTCACAATAACTTAAATTCTGTTCACACAGGTATTTAACATGTTCATAAATAGCATTAAAATCCAGTTCATGCTTGAAGATGGTACATGAATTGGCCGAACCATCATGATGCTTCACTTGATGCATTCATGCATCCTTAGCCTTGAAGAATCTCCATAATTCCATGAATGTGCAGCTCTTTAATGATCCTACATCTCCCTTGGCTGAATGAGGCATTAATGTGCCTAAAATACTTGAATGGTCATCTTGAAAATGCATGAATCATGCATGAAACGTCCCATGTATTTTCCCCCATAAATATGATCCATGAATCTTCAAATACATGAACTTTCAGCAACTCCCTCTTGCATGAACGTCCCAAATGCATGTGCTCCTTTAAATGCCATCCATTGAACCTCAATTGTGCATGCACACTCCCATACATTGCACCAATCCGTTCATGAACCTGCAGCAAATTAAATCAGCAAGTTAAATGCATTTCAAACACATTAAATTAGCAGCATATGAACTCAATAATTTTCACATTAAATTTGGCCATACATATTAACAATTTCAGACATATTTAAAACATCATAATTAATTAAGTATTTAATTTAGATATAATGAAAACACTTAATTAATTATTTGTCCAGATTTTAACAAATTAATTAACTGAAAATAAACAACTAATTCAACTAAAGACAAATTAAATGGTTTATTTTAGCAAAATAAATGCAAGCTAAAAATAAGCTCATTAGGTTAAGATTGAGCTGAATTGAGCTCGAATGAGCTGACAACTGAGCTCAACGAAAAGGAATTGACTAATTCAGCTCGCATAGGTTTGCAAGCAATGCTTAGGGAGCTGGTCCAAAAGTGTGCCCGAGGCGTGGCCGTATCACGAAATACTAATAATTTTTTATAAGCCTATTTTAGAATGTCTTCGAATGTCCGTACTTCTCGTTTTAAGTAGCTCTGATACCAAATGATACGATCTGGCCTTGGTATGATGAGTTGAGTCATTTAGTTTCCCAATCATCAAACGAGGAAGTAGCGTTCCCAAGATTGTATTATGTCTATATTCGGCTAAGTATGAAAATAAGAATGAAGAATAGGTCTAAGATGGCTAAGTGTTTGTGTATATAGATTGGCTAATAAAGAAATTAAGTTGGACAATTGATAATAGGATGGGGTGGAAATCGAACTTAAGCTTCAAGAATGAACCAACACTAAAGGTGAGTGTTGACCCAGTGATGTGATCCGGCTCAGGATGATGAGTCGAATTCACTTAGTTGCCCGATCGTCATTCGTGCTTCGGGTTTTAGAACTAGAAGTGAATGAAAAGATACAGGTAAGCGGAAGGTTTCAAAGTAGGGTGAATTTAGTAATAGGTTCGATTTAGTAACAAAGATGGATGATGGTTAAATGGCTCGGTTTGGAATAATAAGAAAATAATTCGAAGGATGGGAATGGAAAACGAACTTAACGTCAGGAATGATTCAACACTAAGAAGTGTCACCCCGGTTCCTATATTGTTAAGGTGAAAAGATGGATAGATGGATAGATGAACGCCACACCAAGATTGGTGATAAGTTCAAACAAGACGATTGACGCCACTAGCATAAGCCAGATAAGTCTTTCGAAACTTGTACGAGATATGAGAGGAAGCAACCTCACAAGAACAAATGTTTATTAACAAATTTGGCAAAAGTCCTTTACAAATGAAAGAAAAAAAATATTTATAGGCACATAGATGACCATTCAAATTCGGCATCTAGGTGTTCACACAATAATAAAAACGTTCACACTAATGTATTAAAATAGTTCATAAATTCGGCAGATTCATGCACTAGCTGAATGGACACTTTCTTCCCCCTTGGTTTGTGCATGAATGCTTAGTCATAAAGAAAGGCTTCAAGTGACTTGTATGTGCACCAAAAGGTTGCACTCATCTCCTTGGGACGTTCATGCACTTGTATGGAACATGTATCTTCATAATTAAACACTTTAATGGCATGCAAGTTCATAAATGGCAGCATGAACCTAGTAAATTCATTCTCCCCTTTGTGCATGCACTTAATTCAATCTTAGTGTTGAATCATTCCTGACGTTGAGTTCATTTTTCCATTCCCCATCTTTCAACTTTTCCTTCTTATAACCAAACCGACTCATTTATCCATCACCCATCTTTGGTACACATAACCGAACCTATTACTAAACTTACCCTTCTTGAAACCTTTCGCTTATTCTAATCCATTATTTTACTTTTATTACTAAAATTCGAGACACGAACGACTCTCTCGAACTACGATCGGGCAACTACGTGAATTCGACTCATCTACCCGGGCCGGATCACATCACCCAGGACTTATATGACTTAAGGTGGTTTGGTGATGGAAAGAAATAACCTTGACCCATTATCTAAAGAGGTAGGAACCAAAGGTAGAGGTTTGGTTGAACGCCACACTCGAATAGGAGTGATAAGTTCGAAATAAGACTAAGGTTGATGCCACTGACAACAAATAAGCCAACTGATACGATTACGCCCAAGCGCCCTACTGGCCCAACTCCCTAGCGTTGCTTGCAATCCTTTGCGAGCTGAATTAGTTCAAATTTCTATTCAATGAGCTCAAATTAGCTTGTTCTAGCTTAATGAGCTTGTTTTCTCATTCATGTGATTTAGCTCAACTAAGCTCATTTTGAGCTCATCTTTACCTTTTTAATTCTTGTGTTTTGTTGCTGGAATAAATTACCTGTTTTAGCTAAATTAGTTTAGTTAGTTTAAGTTGTTTAAATAATTTAGTTAAGTGTTAAATATGTCGTTTAATAGCTAATTAATTTGTCTAAAATATTTTGGAATTAATAGGTCAATTTACTATAGCAATTTAAGTTGTTTTTAAATCATTTAATTTTTCATAGTTATAACATGATTTAATATGTGTTAGCTAAATTAATGTGCAGGTATTATTGTCTTAGTTTAAACATGTTTTAAATGTGTCAGCCGAATTTAATAGACTTAAATGTGTCATAAGCTGCTGCCAATTTAATATGTTATAAGTTGAATTAATTTGCTGATTTTTAATGTGCAGCTTCTATACATGAACAGCATTAAAAGAGAGCTAAAAATTTATTCCTTTTCATGAAGGCTGTTTGTGCAGCTCAATTGGCAAGTGCTGAAATTAAAGGCCAGCTGCTGTTTAAGTTTTTCTAGGTGCCGTTTCGTGTAGAATAAGGGACATGGCTGATTACAATTAATTTCATTCAGCTGATAAGTGTTTTCACACTTTAGAGGCTGCTCATTTCCAGCTGTCCACACCTACAGAGCTGCTTACTCTTCCCCAAAAGTCTGCTTGTGTATTTCAACAGCCAAGATGTTGCTCACACAATGTTTTTACACAAGGAAGCTGATCATTTTTGTCCTTCACATTGGAAGTCTGTTGGGAGCTAAGTTTTCACACCTATGGGACTTTCCATGTGCCTCAAGAACATTAACCTTGCTGTTGAACTTTCGGCTGCCCAAGAAAGATTAAAGCTGATCATTATTGTTAAATTGGTTCAACCATTGAATACTTTCAGCATCCATTGAATACTTTCAGCATAAGTACTCAGCTCAATTAATTAGCTGAATTAAGGAGTTTAATTGCTTGATGATTGGCGTCCCCAAAGTAGCTGGAAACTTCAAGGATGTAGGTAGGAACTTTCCAAGAAACTTCAGCTCATTTGAGCTGAATTAAAATGTCCATTCAGCATCCTTAATAGTCCATTCAGTTACCCCATGTTTTTAGGCTATACATATGTGTTTTTAGCTAGTTGTAAAGGTTAGACAACTTATTTTGATAATTTTATGAAAATTATACTTTGTGAGTGTTCATACTCTCATTGTTCTCCATAGACTGATTTGACTTATCAAGTAACCCTTGTGGCATCAATTCCATTTATTTCTTGAACTTATCACTTGTTTTCAAGTGTGGCGTTCAACATATCGAGGTTCCTATGATACGAGCTCGATTCGGATGATGTGATGAGTCGTATTATGTTCCCGATCGAATTTAGGTAGTGTCGATTTAGTTCAAAATTCAATAAGATGAGTTATATTGGTTTTAAATAAATTAGGAAGCAAAATGGGGATAAATGGTTTCCAATGAAACAAGAACGAACCCTTATTAACAAATAAGGACCCGGGCTTAAAGGTTTCAAAGAAAAGGAAAGAAATGGTAGATAAAACCGAGACCCTCTATTTAGCAAAATAGGAACCTTCGGTATAGTTGGAACGCCACACCTTATGGTGATAAGTTCGAAACAAAGTCAGATTGACGCCACTCGTAAAGATAAGTCAATTGAGCTTTGAAGAATAAAGAGAGTGAATTGCCTCACTAAAATGATATTTCATTCAGAGATTTGTCAAAAGTCCTTTTACAAGAAATTTAACAACTATTTATAGCCTTTCTACTAGTAGCCGAATGGACAAATTCAAGACTTAGTTTCTAAGTAAACAATGAACTAAAATTCAGCGTGAATGCAAAATTATTAGCCCATGTAGATTCGGCTGAATGAGAGTTCCAATGGTCATCTTCTAGATGGGAAAATGCACCTTGAACATATTGGATGTGCATGAATAGGCTAGGTTTGGTCAATGAACATAATGGGGTCATTCATGAAGCAACTATTGCTGAAAAATTACCAGCATTAATTGGCAATTTGAACAGCCATTTAGAAGTGTGAACGGATGGTTTTGAAGGGCCATGAGGTGTGAACATGGCTGAACCGAACAGCCATAGTGTGAACAGCCTTTATACTTCCTTGAGAAGAGAATCGGCCAACCTTGAAAAGATGAAAAGCTTGGTCACTTTGGCTGAATAGTTGCCTTGAAAAAAAACTCCAAAGATTAATCAGCTTTAATGCATTAAATCAGCTGCACATGCATCTTCAAATTCATTGAATCTCCATGCATGAATCTACCCAATTCATCTTCAAATTCGGCTGCACCTAAAAACACACATGAACTTAATTAATTTCAAGCAAATTCAGCTGAACTAAATTAAAGTATAATGTGAACATCCTAAATAACATTGAGACAACTTAAATATTAACAAATCATAACACATAAATTCGGCTGGACAAATTTAAAACATGTAATAATTTAGACAAACTAAATGACATCAAGACATCTTTAATTTAACTAAATCAAGACATATTAAACACTTAAATTAATTAAGACATATTTAAAAGCTATAATGAAACTTATTTAAATGTTTATTTAAATGGTCTAAATTCCAGCATCAAATTAATTAGCTAGAACGAAATTCAGCTTCAAAGAAGTTGAATATGTTCAGCTCGTTTTTAAACTCCTTGCTATCATTTTCCTCAACCCGTTCCACCATTGCTAAAATAGCATCTTTGAATCGTTTAGCTCTAGCTCGCGTTATTGGACCAATGGGCAGCTTGATGGCTTCTTGTTCGTTCTCCATTTGGTTCGTAGGCAAGCTCACATCATCCTATCTTCATAGATAGCGGGTCAAGGTTTATCATCAAACTATCATTACCATTCTTCCTATTCCCTTTCATCATTCTCAGTGCCTATTTTGAGACTCAAGTCAACAATCGCTATTGTTGGTTCATTCTCTGGACTTAGCCATTTATTCCCATCCACCATCCTTTCTTTTCACCCATTCAGCCAACTACTTTATTTATCAAATCCCTTAGCCTAATTTCATTTGCCATTCTTCTAAGCCATTTTAAAACTTCTTGTTTAAGCCTACTTTCTATCCATTTTTAGCCTTCTTCGAAACAAGTCAAGACTTACCTTATTTATCGATCGGGCAACTATTACAACTCGAATCATCATCAAGGCGAGTTCGTATTATTTTGTATCAGAGCTGGGTAAATTGAGGTAAGAATCAACAATTTTTGACATCCACGGTATTGTATTCTTTGTGAAAAAAATTTGTGCAAAAAAAAGAAAGAAAAGAATATATTTTTGAAATGTTAAAAAAATTTGAAATTTGCAAAAAAAAGAGAGAGGGTTACGAAAATTCAAAAAAAAAAAGTGAAATTAGTGTTTAAAGTATTTTCTACCCGAATTTTTATTATTTCTTCCTAAAACCAAACCGCCACACTTTCTGATACGAGTCACAAAAGCCCAAATTCTTGAAGGCGAGGCCCAATAAGAAGATTCCAAGCCCAATCAAGAAATCCACCCATACTTAGTTGAAAATCAGGCCAAATTGTCAAAGTGGCCCAAGTTGTAAAGTTTTATTTTTATTTATTTATTTATTTATTTTATTTAGTTTAAATTTTTATATTCAGTCCAAGAGTCCCAAATAAAAGACCCTTGGCCGAATTTCCATATTAAAATAATTAGGAGTTTTTTTTAGTTTTAGTTTTAGTGTTCTAATTAAATTAGGAAAACATTTGAAAGGCCTATTTATATGGCTTGGCCAGCCACCCTACATAACATTACAATTACATTGAAAATTTCAGATTTGATTTGAGTGAAAATTCTCTTTGAGTTCTTCAAGGATTTTCTCTTGAGTTTTCCTTAGAAGTTGTTTTAACAATCTTTTTGATTGTGGGAGCCATCTTCAACCTTCTTCTTGCCATTGATATTCTTTGGAGGGGAGATTAGAGCCGTTTGAAGGGAGTTGTGAGATCTTTCGAGATTTCAAGGCTTCTTAGGACTTATCTTTTAATTTCTTACTGTCAATTCTTTCTTTATTTCTACTTGTGCTGAATCATTATCTAATCTATTTTCTGTTCTTATTGTGTTTTCAGCCTTTTTCTATCTTAAGGAATCAGCCCAAAAATCCCCAATTTCTAGGGTTTTTCCATACTCTTTTTGGGTGAAATTAGATTGTCGAAATTTGGGAAAAACTATCTTGGTGTTCAATTGGGCAGAATCACAATCTCCTTGAGGGTTTCAAGAACCCTAACACTTATTTCTATTCTCAATTTGATTCTTTGCTGATTTGGGGATTTTATTTCAGATCTGAAAATTCAAAAATCTAATCTTTTAATTTTCTGTTTCGTTTCAGATCTAATTGTTTAGGGTTTTCGTAGGAGTTTCCCGTGACTTGGCAACTCGATCTTGGTCCGCGCGCAACCCCGTATCATTTGGTATCAGATTTTGGGCGTTTTGGGTGTTCTTGGTTGATTTCTAAACTGATCTCTATTTTTTAAATTACAAACAGCAGTTTTACCCAGAAAAATTTTCGAAAAAAATTCATTTGAGTGGGTAAACGTTTTCTGATTGATCTGAAATTTTACATACATATTTTTGGCACTGTTATTGAATATACAAAAATATTTCCCGCAAAAAAATAAGTCGAAAAAGTCAAAAAATTGAAAAAAGACGAAATCCAATAAAAAATTAAAAAAATATTCAGCGGGTTGAATTTGGTGCCCAAATTTTCCAGATCAAAAATTAAATATATAAGGACACTCCAGATTTAATTTCGTGATTTTTGGAGATCGGGAACACCTCGAACGAAGTTGTCAAGTTACTCCGCAGTTTTTCGGGTTTTCTGTTTTCAGCAATTTTTATTGATTCTTAGCTATAGGTTTTCATTTTTTTCCTTTTATTCTTCCTTTACGTTATCTAACACCTTCTTGTTTCTTGTGTTAGTAGGATTTAAACGTGTGCACAACTTCTTCCTCGGTGCAACACGAATCAATTGGTGTCTCGTCAGTTTTTGGCATCCTAGTGCAAATTAGGATTCTTTGGTAGTTTGGTTCACACTCTCTAATTGGTTGATATAAACTCTGATAAAGAACTCACAAGATTGAATTCGACCTCATTGAGAATTTGATTTTTTCTTTTTGAGTGATTAACGGTGAGGTTTGATAACTTTTATTTTTGAGTGTTGAGTGTTTTGCAGGTTTTAAAAAAAAATGTCTACAGGTGATAATACTAGTGACATATTTAAAAAATTCCAACAACAGTTGGACGAACAGGCTACTGCACTTCGAGCGTTGACTGCTACTATCAATGAGGTGCGGTTGAATCAAGAGCCTCAATATCGAGATCAAATTAAAGACGATGTGGATAACCAGCCTCCTGCTCATAGGCGCGCTCCTCGGCGTGTCCCTAGAACTGATTATGATCTTCATGATCGTGGACAACCCTCTTTGGCAAAACCAAAGAGCGAGCAGCAACGAGAACATCTCTTTCATACTCGCTGCCATGTACAAGGTAAGCTTTGTAGAGTTATTATTGATGGTGAAAGTTGCTCGAACGTAGCCAGCACGACGATGGTGGAAAAGCTTTGCTTAACCACTACCAAGCATCCACGACCTTATCAACTACAAGGGCTTAGCAACGAAAGCCAATTTAAGGTCACTCAACAAGTGCGCATCGCCTTTTCTATCGGTAAATATCAAGACGAAGTCGTGTGCGACGTAGTACCTATTCAAGCCTGCCATTTATTGCTAGGAGAACCATGGCAACTGGATCGAAAAGTCACTCACGATGGTCGTACCAATAGGTATTTTTTCAAGCATCAAGGAAAGAAACTTACCTTAGTGCCGCTCACTCCGGAACAAGTCCATGAGGACCAAATCAAACTGAGAAATTCTGTTAAAACAAGTGAGGAAAAAGAAAAAGAGAATGAAAAAGAGCAAAAAGAGATTGAGAGCGAAAAGGAATGTGAAACAGAAAAGAAATTTGAAAAAGAAGTTGAAGAAAGAAGAGAAAATGAGTTAGAAAAAGAAACAAAAGAAAAAGACGAGGAAAGGCTAGTGAGGAATGTTTCCACTAACCAAGATATGAATTTTTCTTGTGTTGCTACTTTTCAGGTTCCTGAAAGATCGAAAGATAACTTTCAACTTCAATACCTCTCAAATGAAAGACGCTTTCATACGATCAACTTAGGCAAAGATGAAATCACACTACATGATCCCGAAGGTAAGCGAGGTAAGGAAATTTTAGAAACCGAGTCCAGTGCAGATTTGAAAATTATTGATAAAACTTTTGGTGACTTAGTTCTTAAAAGATCCCCTCATTTTGATCCGATTAATTGTTACTCTTCGATTGTGTTTGATAAAGTCATTACGAAAAGAAGCGTGATTTGTTATTCTCTTGATTTACCTTGTGTAAAATCCTCGAATTTGTCCAAATCTGTTTTGGAGAATAAGGTAACGAAATTTTCCAAATTTGTTTTCAATTTATATTCGTGCCTTAAACAGTTTATGTGGTTGTACATGAAGTTTGAGTTCCATTTGACAAAGGTTAACTCAACAACGGAGATTCGACTACACTATGCCCCCGATGAGCGAAGGTTTGTTTTAAATGAAAAAGGTAAAATCGACCCTTATTCTTCTACTTATCGAGGTAAGATGCTTGAAACATTTGAAACACTTTTGTACTCCTCGGATAGTGATAAAGATCGTGTTGATGAACACTTAGATCGAAACGTGCTTGACTGTCCTATTTTATTTATTGATGATCTATCTGTTTTGATGGTTGATAAAAAGATTCTTGTTTTTGATAATGCATGTGTGAGTGAATCTATAGACCGTCGATTAACGCATGGTATGATTATGCAACTCTGTGAACCATGTGAATCTTTTCAAATACCTACTTGTGACGATTATGTTTACCATTTGATTTATTACTCGCAATTTATTCATGGTTTGTGGGAACAATGTGAGACGACTGAATGCCTTAAAACATGTCCATCTTTGTTTCAAATATTTGACGAGGCAGTGGTGAGTAAATTAGATTGTTTGCATGGTAATCTGAATCTGTCCATTCACATGCGTTATACCTGTTCTGTTATGCTTATGATTGGACTACAAGCTTGTTTCCGTTGCTATTTACTATCTCATGGCTATTCTTTTCAGTGGACTCAATTGCCATTAGTCCCGTTCGATAGAGGAAAGTCGAGTTCATTTGATTTTTTAGATTCGAGGACGAATCTTTTTGAGGAAGGGGGGAATGATACGAGTCACAAAAGCCCAAATTCTTGAAGGCGAGGCCCAATAAGAAGATTCCAAGCCCAATCAAGAAATCCACCCATACTTAGTTGAAAATCAGGCCAAATTGTCAAAGTGGCCCAAGTTGTAAAGTTTTATTTTTATTTATTTATTTATTTATTTTATTTAGTTTAAATTTTTATATTCAGTCCAAGAGTCCCAAATAAAAGACCCTTGGCCGAATTTCCATATTAAAATAATTAGGAGTTTTTTTTAGTTTTAGTTTTAGTGTTCTAATTAAATTAGGAAAACATTTGAAAGGCCTATTTATATGGCTTGGCCAGCCACCCTACATAACATTACAATTACATTGAAAATTTCAGATTTGATTTGAGTGAAAATTCTCTTTGAGTTCTTCAAGGATTTTCTCTTGAGTTTTCCTTAGAAGTTGTTTTAACAATCTTTTTGATTGTGGGAGCCATCTTCAACCTTCTTCTTGCCATTGATATTCTTTGGAGGGGAGATTAGAGCCGTTTGAAGGGAGTTGTGAGATCTTTCGAGATTTCAAGGCTTCTTAGGACTTATCTTTTAATTTCTTACTGTCAATTCTTTCTTTATTTCTACTTGTGCTGAATCATTATCTAATCTATTTTCTGTTCTTATTGTGTTTTCAGCCTTTTTCTATCTTAAGGAATCAGCCCAAAAATCCCCAATTTCTAGGGTTTTTCCATACTCTTTTTGGGTGAAATTAGATTGTCGAAATTTGGGAAAAACTATCTTGGTGTTCAATTGGGCAGAATCACAATCTCCTTGAGGGTTTCAAGAACCCTAACACTTATTTCTATTCTCAATTTGATTCTTTGCTGATTTGGGGATTTTATTTCAGATCTGAAAATTCAAAAATCTAATCTTTTAATTTTCTGTTTCGTTTCAGATCTAATTGTTTAGGGTTTTCGTAGGAGTTTCCCGTGACTTGGCAACTCGATCTTGGTCCGCGCGCAACCCCGTATCACTTTCACTCTTTTCTTTTCTTTTTTTTGTTTTTAGCCCATCTATTCGTCCCAATATCACTCCCTCACCCAACCCCATTCTACTTTTGCAAACCGACTCACAAACGGGAGCTGATCCATCTAAGTAGTCCGTGGAGAACTTCGAGAGGCGAACTTGAGCAGTAAAAGGCACCATCGTGGTGAGATTATTCGAGTGTGTAAAAAGCCAAAAAATTTTGTGAATTTTTCTTTTTGAGAGAAATTGTGAGGTTTGTGTTGGCGAGTTATTCATTTTTTGTTTTAATCACTTTTCTTTTCCATCATTAAATCATGATTCAAGAAGAGTTTTCTGAGTCAGATTTTCAATATTTGATGGACGAGATGTGTAGAATCATGAACTCCAAATTTGACAAATTACATGAGCGATTGGACCAATTGGAGGAAAGAGACCAACGAGAACAATTGTCTCTAAGTCAAAAGACACAGTCAAGGTCATCACGAAGAAACGCATCCGATGATCATTCGAGGAGAGACTCATACCGAGATTCATATTAATCAAGAAATCCGAGACAGTATGAATCAAACCATAAATTTGAAACCTTTCAAGGTTACCAATGAGAAGGTATAAATTCTTCTTTAGACAATTCAATGTATCCATCTGTGGAGAAATCCTTACGAAAAAGTGAGCATGGTTCATATGCATCCAAGTATTCACCCACGAAAGATCATTCCCGAAGAGGTTTATATCATGATTCCTATTTGATGAGGAATTCAAGGCGAAGCAAAGCAAACTTCGAGTTTGAAGCCTATTATGGTGACGATTGAGAAAGTCCAAGTAATTCTTCGTATACACAAAGGTATTCATCCACGAAGATCCAATCTCAAAAAGATGATCATATTTCATATGTGGATCCTTCATATCTTCCCTAACAAGAGGTTTCTCATTTTGATTGTTTTAAGTTATCTTCATTTTGTAATAAAATCGAAAAAGCATGTAAGAAAGAATTTGAAAGAAAAAAAGAAATTAAAGAAAAAGAGTGTGAGAAAAAGAAAAAAGAAATCGAAAAAGAAAAAGAATTTGATCAAGAAAAGAAAATTGAAAAAAAGAAAGAGACTGAAGAAAGAAAAGATGATGAGCTAGAATCAAGAGAAGTAGAAAAAAGAAAAGATGATGAGCGAGAATCAAGAGAAGCAGAAAAAGAAAATGAAAGTGAGTTCTCGATAATAAAAGAGACAAGTGAAAAAGATACGAATGAGCAAGAAAAAGCAAGGAGTGTTTTAACTAACCGTTTTATGAGTTCTCCTTGCATCGCTTCTTCTCAGGTTTTTGAAGATTCCATTGACCAGCTACAACTTCATTATCTTTTCGATATGAGACGATTCCGAATGATCGAGAAAGGTAAGATCGAGATGAACCTATTTCCCCAGCGTTTAAAGGTGAGCTAGATAAGGGTTCTATGTTAATCGAGTCTCGACCATTTCACTTGCATGATAGAGGTAAGTTCACCGAAGACTTAGTTAATAAAAGCACCTTTTATCTTGATTTTTCCAAATGTCGCTTTCCAATTATTAAAGATTTCATTTTGAATAATGGTTTGGGAAATTTTTCTGTTGATGAGAATGGCATTGGTAAATTTTTTGTTAAAGAAAGATTAATTTCGCACAAACAACATTTGATTTCATGTACTAAAAAGTTGAGACATAAAACACCGAATATGTTTGCTTGTGACATTACTGAATATTCTCCAAGTTGTGCGACATGCATATGTCTGTGCAAGTTTATTCACATGAAATCTAAGAGGTCTGATTATTTGGGTATGAGTGTGCTTAGATTCTGGTTGTCTAACGTGTATAAAGTATTGGTGCTAAAGAAATTTATGCTACATTCTAAAAGGGGTGATCAAAATCATGTGTTCAAACACGGAGCATGTTCTCTTAATTTATTGCCAAGTAAAGGTGGGCATCGTAATTGTACTTTGAAAAGCATGAATTATCTTTGTGTTTACCTTTCATTTCAGGTTTCTTAAGGATCATGTAATAAGCTTCGACTTCAATACCTTCCCAAGGAAAGAAGGTTCACGTTGGTTGAAAAACGTAACGTTCACCGTGATTCTAGTTCGTATTTGCCAAAAGGTAAGCAAGGCATGAGTGTTGAAGTTTTTAAAACACAATAGCCTTTTTCGATTAATGGTGGAAACTTTGCTGATGATTTGTCTTTAAGTTTGGAAACATGCATTTGAATCTTGTTTGATATGAACTCGCCTCGGTGACGATTTGAGTCGTAGATGTTGCTCGATCGTAAATTGGGTAAGTCTTGGCTCGGTTGAAAAGAAGGTGAAAATCAAATATAGAATAGCTCAAAAACGTTTCAAAGAAAGGATTAGGATAGTTGGATGATAGATAGTGATGTGATATGGCTCGGGTGATGGAGTTGAATTCACGGTGTGCCCGATCGTCTTCGAGAAGAGTCATATGCAAGAGGGCCTCAAGTGTAGAGATAGGTTTAATAGGCTTGATGATACGAGCACGCCCCGCGAACTTCATCAAACAAGTCTGTCAAGCCGAGCATTGACATGTTGGCAAGCTGATCCCAGCTCGTTTCCAGCTCCACGAGCTCTGTCCAGCTCAAATCCAGCTTATTCGAGCTCAATCCAACTTGCCTAAGCTAAACCGAGCTCACACCTAGCTCATATTCAGCTCACGAGCTGATAGAGGAATGCGCGCGGACCAAGATCGAGTTGCCAAGTCACGAGAAACTCCTACGAAAGCTCTAAATGAACAGATCTGAAATCAAACAAAGAACAAGATTAAATCTGGAAAATTAAAATCTGGAATAAGAACCCTAAAAATCAGCAAGATCTAATCAAGGAACGAATCACTTATGAAAGAGGTTTCTTGAAACCAAGAACACGAAATTGATTCCCAATAATGAACTCCCACAAGCCGAATCTGCCAAGAACACCAAAATAGTAAGTAGATTGAAACAATCAGATTTTTAATTGGAAGATTAGGGATTTGGACGGAAAAAAAAAAGAAAAGAAAGAAATAGGTGAAATTGAACAGTTCAAGAAGTGAATTTAAGTTGCGATTCGGTCCAATTGAACACCCAATATGAATTACCCAAATTTCAGCAGCCGAATTTCACCCAACAAGAAGAAATAAAAATCAGCAAGAACCCTAAATTTTGGGGAATTTTGAGTCGATTATATGTGGCCAATAAAAGAACCGATTAAATGAAGAGTTCTTGGAGTTTGAATCAAGGCTGAAACACAAACAAGAACAGCAAAATATTAGATGATGAATCGGCACAAGTAGGAATAAAGAAACAAATCGAAACAGCAAGAAATAAAGAAAAGTCCTAAGAACCCTTGAATTCCCGAAAGAATTCACAAATTCCTTCAAACGGCTCTAATCTCCCCTCCAAAGAATATCGATGGCAAGAAGAAGGTTGAAGATGGCTCCCACAATCAAAAGATTGTTAAAACAACTTCTAAAGAAAACTCAAGAGAGAATTCTTGGAGAAAACCCCAAAGAAAATTCTGCACTCAACAAATCTGAAACTTGATAGAAAAAAAAATAATAAGATGTGTTTACAAAGGGTGGCTGGCCAATGCTTATATAGGCCTCCAACAAATCCTAATCTCACAAGTAACTAATAAAAATTAAACCTAATTAATAAAGTAACAAGGTAAATTCGGCCATGCACTTATATGGGCTGTTTTGGGCCGAATTTTACATGTAATGCTCCTTAAGATTAAAAAATTAAATTAAACAAGTAGGATGTTTACGAATTGGGCCCTTTGACATGTTGGCCTGATTTTCAACTAAGTATGAAGAAATTTCTTGATTGGGCTGGATTTTGGTTATTGGGCCTCGCCTTCAAGAATTTGGGCTCGTGATCCATCTCCTACCAAAATTGGGTCGTTGACGCTCGTAATGGAGATCCAATGCGTTTTGGCTGCAAGATTTGGTTTCTTGGACCAAGATTTCCAAGATTTGAAATATTGATTTTCTTGATTCTTGAAATCTCTTCGAACAGCAAAATTGGGCCAAGATTCGGTTTCTTGATTTTCTTGAAAACAAGAAAGTGAATCTTGATTTTCTTGTTCTCTCGTGTATGCATCTAAGGCCTTGCTAACAAGCTCTTGAACGGTCCCATTTAGTTTGGACCGCATTTGTCGGGCCTTTGATCTTGTTATTGGGCCTTGTGACAATTTGAGCCCAGCATGTTCTTGAACTTGGATTGGGCCTTTATGACTCGTATCATTCCCCCTTCCTCAAAAAGATTCATCCTCGAATCTGAAAAATCAAATGGGGACCAAGATCGAGTTGCCAAGTCACGAGAAACTCCTACAAAAGCTCTAAACGAACAGATCTGAAATCAAACAAAGAACAAGATTAAATCTGCAAAATTAAAATCTGGAATAAGAACCCTAAAAATCAGCAAGATCTAATCAAGGAACGAAACACTTATGAAAGAGGTTTCTTGAAACCAAGAACACGAAATTGATTCCCAATAATGAACTCCCACAAGCCGAATCTGATACGACCCGCCCCCGGGAACGGCTATTGTTTCAGCCTACAAGCGAGGCTCGTCGTGTTTGCAAGCTGGACGTAGCTCAATCTTATTTTGTGGAGCTTCATTTAGCTCGTTTCCAGCTCCTTTCAAGCTCAATGAGCTCGAATCAGCTCAATTTCAGCTCAAATACTTACGATTCAGCTCAATATCAATTGGACATTAATTTAGTAGCTGAATAATTATTTTGAGTCAATTTAATTAGTTTATTACAGCTCAATTAATTTTAGTTGTTTACATAATTTAAAATCTGGAGAAATTTAATTTTGCATCTTAATTGAGTTATTTTTACATGTCATTAGTTTGTCTTAATTTTTACAGCTTATTAATATGTTTTATGCATTTTTAATGAGTCAAATTTCATTACATGTTTTAATGTGTCTTGTCCAAACTAAATTATATGTGCAGATTTTTAGTGCCGAATTAATGTGTTTAACTTGTCAAAGTTTTATTTTAATTATGTTCAGCTAATATTACATTAATTTGAGCTCATTCATGTTTTATGTAGGTTGGCCGAATGTGGATGGAGCATTTAAGCTTGGTGCATGCACAATAGATTCAATGAACCTGGAGATACATGCATCAAATTGGTGAGCTGAATTTGGCATTCCTAGGTGACTATTCAGTCAAGAGAGCTAATGTTTCCAACTCCAAAGCTGTCAATTAATCCTTTCACATTTGCTGGATGCATATTGGCTTTTCGGTTCCATGTGTTCACACTCCATGACTCTTCAATGTTGAGCTTTCACACTTGAATTGGCTGCTCATTACCCTCTTCATTGCTGGTTACTTTTCAGCCAAAAGTTGCAACATAAATGAGCTAATTTATGCCCATTGGCCAAACCTAGCTATCCATGCATCATCCAAGTTTTTCCAAGTCCAATGCTTCATCTAGAAGGTGTCTAATGGAGCTCCATGTTCAGCCGAATCTAGCTAGTTCATTTAAGTGATTCATTTGCTTAATTTTTAAGGAATGTAAGTGACCATTCGGCTAGCTTAGGTGTTGCTTATAAATAGCTGAAATTTTACTTTGTAAAGAACCTTTTGACATTTTTAAGTAACGAATTGCTGCCAAATTTGTGAGGCATTTTCTCTCAAATTTCGTTCGGGACCCGTAAGACTTATCTAGCTTCTAGTGGCGTCTTTCCGAGTCTTTCTTTCGAACTTATCACTCCCTAAACCCGAGTGTGGCGTTCACCTTTGATACCTTTGGTTCACTTTACTAAGTATCGGGTCAAGGTCCTTATCAACCATTTCCAACTCAATTTGGTCCTATAAGTTTCGGGTCGACACTTTTCTTTAGTGTTGGTTCACTCTTGACCTTTTTGAACCATTACCATTTCGTACCAAATCCCTTACCATTTCGTACCAATTCCCAAATACCAAAACGTACCAAAACCAAATACCATTTCTTAATTAATCCTAAACCGAACTCGACCATTCTAGTTATACCATTTCGACTTAAACCAAATCCATATCCAACTTTGCACGGACTTACTTTACTTCTTTGAACTCAAATATATTCTATCTTCTTCTGGTCTAATATACTTCTTCGTTTACGATCGGGAACTAAACGACTCGGGTTCAACTACTAAACTGAGGTCGTATCAGAATCTGCCAAGAACACCAAAATAATAAGTAGATTGAAACAATCAGATTTTTAATTGGAAGATTAGGGATTTGGACGGCAAAAAAAAGTAAAGAAAGAAATAGGTGAAATTGAACAGTTCAAGAAGTGAATTTAAGTTGCGATTCGGTCCAATTGAACACCCAATATGAATTGCCCAAATTTCAGCAGCCGAATTTCACCCAACAAGAAGAAATAGAAAACGGCAAGAACCCTAAATTTTGGGGAATTTTGAGTCGATTATATGTGGCCAATAAAAGAACCGATTAAATGAAGAGTTCTTGGAGTTTGAATCAAGGCTGAAACACAAACAAGAACAGCAAAATATTAGATGATGAATCGGCACAAGTAGGAATAAAGAAACAAATCGAAACAGCAAGAAATAAAGAAAAGTCCTAAGAACCCTTGAATTCCCGAAAGAATTCACAAATTCCTTCAAACGGCTCTAATCTCCCCTCCAAAGAATATCAATGGCAAGAAGAAGGTTGAAGATGGCTCCCACAATCAAAAGATTGTTAAAACAACTTCTAAAGAAAACTCAAGAGAGAATTCTTGGAGAAAACCCCAAAGAAAATTCTGCACTCAACAAATCTGAAACTTGATAGAAGAAAAAAATAATAAGATGTGTTTACAAAGGGTGGCTGGCCAATGCTTATATAGGCCTCCAACAAATCCTAATCTCACAAGTAACTAATAAAAATTAAACCTAATTAATAAAGTAACAAGGTAAATTCGGCCATGCACTTATATGGGCTGTTTTGGGCCGAATTTTACATGTAATGCTCCTAAAGATGAAAAAATTAAATTAAACAAGTAGGATGTTTACGAATTGGGCCCTTTAACATGTTGGCCTGATTTTCAACTAAGTATGAAGAAATTTCTTGATTGGGCTGGATTTTGGTTTTGGGCCTCGCCTTCAAGAATTTGGGCTCGTGATCCATCTCCTACCAAAATTGGGTCGTTGACGCTCGTAATGGAGATCCAATGCGTTTTGGCTGCAAGATTTGGTTTCTTGGACCAAGATTTCCAAGATTTGAAATCTTGATTTTCTTGATTCTTGAAATCTCTTCGAACAGCAAAATTGGGCCAAGATTCGGTTTCTTGATTTTCTTGAAAACAAGAAAGTGAATCTTGATTTTCTTGTTCTCTCGTGTATGCATCTAAGGCCTTGCTAACAATCTCTTGAACGGTCCCATTTAGTTTGGACCGCATTTGTCGGGCCTTTGATCTTGTTATTGGGCCTTGTGGCAATTTGAGCCCAGCACGTTCTTGAACTTGGATTGGGCCTTTATGACTCGTATCATTCCCCCTTCCTCAAAAAGATTCATCCTCGAATCTGAAAAATCAAATGGGGACAAGTCAGCCACATTAAAAGTAGAACTTACATTGTACTCACCAGGTAGATCAATTTTATAGGCATTATCGTTGATCCGCTCGAGTACTTGGAAAGGCCCACGCCCCTTGGGTCCAACTTAGTCTTCCTTTTTGTAGGAAATCGTTCTTTCCTCAAATGGACCCAAACCCAATCTCCGGGTTCTAGTACAACCCGTTTGCGCCCCTTGTTTGCTTTGTTGGTGTTGGCATCATTTGTTTTGGCTATTCGCTGTCTAGCCTTCTCATGTAAGGATTTCACCAACTCAGCTTTCTGTTCGGCATCTAAATTCATAACGTGTTCAAGAGGTAATGGCGCAGGATCAAGTACTGTTAGTGGGTTAAAACCATAAACAAGTTCAAATGGGGAATAACCAGTTGTAGAATGAATAGATCTATTATATGCAAATTCAACGAATGGTAGGCATTCTTCCCAATTTCTAATGTTCTTTCCCACAACAGCTCGTAATAGAGTCCCTAAGATTCGATTAACTACTTCAGTTTGACCATCAGTTTGGGGGTGACATGTAGTAGAATAAAGTAATTTAGTACTAAGCTTACCCCACAATACCTTCCAAAAGGGGCTAAGGAATTTGACATCTCTATCAGAAACAATTGTTTTAGGGATGCCATGAAGTCTTACCACTTCTTTAAAGAATAAGTCTGCCACATGTGTAGCATCATCTGTTTTGTGACAAGGAATAAAATGTGACATCTTTGAAAACCTGTCAACAACAACAAATATACTATCTCTTCCTTTTTTTGTTCGAGGCAAACCTAAAATAAAATCCATGGATAAATCTACCCAAGGTGAAGTAGGAATCGGTAAAGGAGTGTAAAGGCCATGAGGCATTACCTTAGATTTTGCTTGTTTGCATGTAATGCACTTGGAACATACCTTTTCCACATCCTTCTTCATATGTGGCCAATGGAAGTGTTCTTGCAATATGTCTAGTGTTTTGGCCACTCCAAAATGTCCCATTAGTCCCCCACTATGGGCTTCATGAATCAACAATTCTCTCATGGAACACTTTGGTATGCATAACCTGTTTAAACGAAAAAGAAAGCCATCTACAAGATAAAAATTTTTCAAAAGCAGTATGTCCACAATTCTTATAGATATGGCTGAAATCAGTATCATCATCATATAACTCTTTAATATGTTCAAACCCTAAGACTTTAGCATTCAATGTAGTTATTAAAGTATATCGTCTAGACAAAGCATCTGCGACTACATTATCTTTACCTGTTTTATATTGAATCACATAAGGGAATGTTCCAATGAATTCTACCCATCGGGCATGTCTTTTACTCAACTTACCTTGTCCCTTTAACCATTTAAGAGACTCATGATCTGTATGTATGACAAACTCATTAGGCAGCAAATAATGTTGCCATACTTGAAGTGCACGAACTAATGCCAATAGTTCTTTGTCATAAGTCGAGTAATTTAACTGTGCACCGTTCAATTTCTCACTAAAATAAGCAATAGGTTGCTTATCTTGCATTAAAACGGTGCCGATTCCAATTCCTGAAGCATCACACTCAAGTTCAAAAGTGTTAGCAAAATCAGGTAATTTAAGCAAAGGAGCAGAACATAACTTAGCTTTTAGAGTTTGAAAAGATTTTCTTGGGTTTCACCCCATTTGAAACCCACTGATTTCTTTATAACTTCAGTCAATGGGGCAGCAATAGTAGAGAAATCTTTCACAAATCGTCTATAAAAACTGGCTAAACCATGGAAAGATCTCACCTCAGTTACCGATTTAGGAGTCGGCCACTCCTTAATTGCCTTAACTTTGTCCTCGTCGACATGAATACCTTGAGCACTAACTATGAAACCTAAGAATATTAGTTTATCACAACAGAATGTGCATTTATTGATTCTTAGCCTGATACGAGTCACAAAAGCCCAAATTCTTGAAGGCGAGGCCCAATAAGCAAATTCCCAGCCCAATCAAGAAATCCATCCATACTTAGTTGAAAATCAGGCCAAATTGTCAAAGTGGCCCAAGTTGTAAAGTTTTATTTTTATTTTTATTTATTTATTTATTTATTTACTTAGTTTAAATTTTTATGTTAATATTCAGTCCAAGAGTCCCAGATAAAATGACCTTTGACCAAATTTCCATATTAAAATAATTAGGAGTTTTTTTTTTAGTTTTCTAATTAGATTAGGACTAGTTATAAGGCCTATTTCAAGGCATGGCTGTCCACCTTGTTAAACACTGATCATTATTATTAAAATTTCAGATTTGTTGAGAGCAGAATTTTCTTTGAGTTTTCTCCAAGATTTCTCTCTTGAGTTTTCTTTAGAAGTTGTTTTAACAATCTTGTGATTGTGGGAGCCATCTTCAACCTTCTTCTTGCCATTGATATTCTTTGGAGGGGAGATTAGAGCCGTTTGAAGGGAGTTGTGAGATCTTTCGAGATTTCAAGGCTTCTTAGGACTTATCTTTTAATTTCTTACTGTCAATTCTTTCTTTATTTCTACTAGTGCTGAATCATTATCTAATCTATTTTCTGTTCTTATTGTGTTTTCAGCCTTTTTCTATCTTAAGGAATCAGCCCAAAAATCCCCAATTTCTAGGGTTTTTCCATACTCTTTTTGGGTGAAATTAGATTGTCGAAATTTGGGGAAAACTATCTTGGTGTTCAATTGGGCAGAATCACAATCTCCTTGAGGGTTTCAAGAACCCTAACACTTATTTCTATTCTCAATTTGATTCTTTGCTGATTTGGGGATTTTATTTCAGATCTGAAAATTCAAAAATCTAATCTTTTAATTTTCTGTTTCGTTTCAAATCTAATTGTTTAGGGTTTTCGTAGGAGTTTCTCGTGACTTGGCAACTCGATCTTGGTCCGCGCGCAACCCCGTATCATTTGGTATCAGATTTTGGGTGTTTTGGGTGTTCTTGGTTGATTTCTAAACTGATCTCTATTTTTTAAAGCACAAACAGCAGTTTTACCCAGAAAAATTGTTCAAAAAAAATTCATTTGAGTGGGTAAATGTTGTCCGATTGATCTAAAATTTTACATACACGTTTTTGGCACTGTGATTGAATATAAAAAAATTATTCCCGCAAAAAATTCAGTCAAAAAAGTCAAAATAATAAAAAAAGACGAAATTCAATAAAAATTTAAAAAAAGATTCAGCGGGTTGAATTTGGTGCCCAAAATTTCCAGATTAAAAATTCAATATATAAGGACACTCCAGATTTAATTTCGTGATTTTTGGAGATCGGGAACACCTCGAACGAAGTTGTCAAGTTACTCCGCAGTTTTTCGGGTTTTCTGTTTTCAGCAATTTTTATTGATTCTTAGCTGTAGGTTTTCATTTGTTTACCTTTATTATTCCTTTACGTTATCTAACACCTACTTGGTTCTTGTGTTAGTAGGATTTAAACGTGTGCACAACTTCTTCCTCGATGCAACACGAATCAATTGGTGTCTCGTCAGTTTTTGGCATCCTAGTGCAAATTAGGATTCTTTGGTAGTTTGGTTCACACTCTCTAATTGGTTGATATAAACTCTGATAAAGAACTCACAAGATTGAATTCGACCTCATTGAGAATTTGATTTTTCTTTTTGATTGATTAATGGTGAGGTTTGCTAACTTTTATTTTTGAGTGTTGAGTGTTTATTTTTTACAGGTTTTGAAGATGTCTAAAGGTGATAATAATGATGCACTTATGAAAGTCCAACAACAGTTAGACAGACATACTGCTGCAATCACACAAATAAATGCTACACTTCAAGCATTGAATACTACTTTGAATGAGGTACGAGTGAATCAAAAACATCAATATCGAGATCCAATTAAGGAAGATAGGGATAACCAGCCCCATAGGTGCAACCCTCAACGTGTCCCTAGAATGGATGATGATTGTCATGATCATGGACAATCATCTTTGGCAAAACCAAAGAGCGAGCAGCAACGAGAACATCTCTTTCATACTCGCTGCCACGTACAAGGTAAGCTTTGTAGAGTTATTATTGATGGTGAAAGTTGCTCGAACATAGCCAGCACGACGATGGTGGAAAAGCTTTGCTTAACCACTACCAAGCATCCACAACCTTATCAACTACAAGGGCTTAGCAACGAAGGCCAATTTAGGGTCACTCAACAAGTGCGCATCGCCTTTTCTATCGGTAAGTATCAAGACGAAGTTGTGTGCGACGTAATGCCTATTCAAGCCTGCCATTTGTTGCTAGGAGAACCATGGCAACTGGATCGAAAAGTCACTCACGATGGTCGTACCAATAGGTATTCTTTCAAGCATCAAGGAAAGAAACTCACCTTAGTGCCGCTCACTCTGGAACAAGTCCATGAGGACCAAATCAAACTGAAAAATTCTGTTAAAACAAGTGAGGAAAAAGAAAAAGAGAATGAAAAAGAGCAAAAAGAGATTGAGAGTGAAAAAGAAATTGAAGAAAGAAGAGAAAATGAATTAGAAAAAGAAACAAAAGAAAAAGACGTGGAAAGGGTAGTGAGGAATGTTTCCACTAACCAAGATATGAATTTTTCTTGTGTTGCTACTTTTCAGGTTCCCGAAAGATCGAAAGATAACTTTCAACTTCAATACCTCTCAAATGAAAGACGCTTTCATACGATCAACTTAAGCAAAGATGAAATCACACTACATAATCCCGAAGGTAAGCGAGGTAAGGAAATTTTAGAAACCGAGTCCAGTGCAGATTTGAAAATTATTGATAAAACTTTTGGTGACTTAGTTCTTAAAAGATCCCCTCATTTTGATCCGATTAATTGTTACTCTTCGATTGTGGTTGATAAAGTCATTACGAAAAGAAGCGTGATTTGCTATTCTCTTGATTTACCTTGTGTAAAATCCTCGAATTTGTCCAAATCTATTTTGGAGAATAAGGTTAACTCAACAACGGAGATTCGACTACACTACGCCCCCGATGAGTGAAGGTTTGTTTTAAATGAAAAAGGTAAAATCGACCCTTATTCTTTTGCTTATCAAGGTAAGATGCTTGAAACCTTTGAAACACTTTTGTACTCCTCGGATAGCGACAAAGATCGTGTTGATGAACACTTAGATCGAAACGTGCTTGACTGTCCTATTTTATTTATTGATGATAAATCTATTTTGATGGTTGATAAAAAGATTCTTGTTTTTGATAATGCATGTGTGAGTGAATCTATAAACCGTCGATTAATGCATGGTAATCTGAATCTGTCCATTCACATGCGTTATACCTGTTCTGTTATGCTTATGATTGGACTACAAGCTTAGTTGAAAATCAGGCCAAATTGTCAAAGTGGCCCAAGTTGTAAAGTTTTATTTTTATTTTTATTTATTTATTTATTTACTTAGTTTAAATTTTTATGTCAATATTCAGTCCAAGAGTCCCAGATAAAATGACCTTTGACCAAATTTCCATATTAAAATAATTAGGAGTTTTTTTTAGTTTTCTAATTAGATTAGGACTAGTTATAAGGCCTATCTAAAGGCATGGCTGTCCACCTTGTTAAACACTTATCATTATTATTAAAATTTCAGATTTGTTGATAGCAGAATTTTCTTTGAGTTTTCTCCAAGATTTCTCTCTTGAGTTTTCTTTAGAAGTTGTTTTAACAATCTTGTGATTGTGGGAGCCATCTTCAACCTTCTTCTTGCCATTGATATTCTTTGGAGGGGAGATTAGAGCCGTTTGAAGGGAGTTGTGAGATCTTTCGAGATTTCAAGGCTTCTTAGGACTTATCTTTTAATTTCTTACTGTCAATTCTTTCTTTATTTCTGCTTGTGCCGAATCTTTATCTAATTTATTTTCTGTTCTTATTGTGTTTTCAGCCTTTTTCAATCTTAAGGAATTAGCCCAAAAATCCCCAATTTCTAGGGTTCTTGCCGATTCATCCATACTCTTTTTGGGAGAAATTAGATTGCCGAAATTTGGGGAAAACTATCTCGGTGTTCAATTGGGCAGAATCGCAATCTCTTCTAGGGTTTCAAGTGATACGACCCGCCCCCGGGAACGGCTATTGTTTCAGCCTACAAGCGAGGCTCGTCGTGTTTGCAAGCTGGACATAGCTCAATCTTATTTTGTGGAGCTTCATTTAGCTCGTTTCCAGCTCCTTTCAAGCTCAATGAGCTCGAATCAGCTCAATTTCAGCTCAAATACTTACGATTCAGCTCAATATCAATTGGACATTAATTTAGTAGCTGAATAATTATTTTGAGTCAATTTAATTAGTTTATTACAGCTCAATTAATTTTAGTTGTTTACATAATTTAAAATCTGGAGAAATTTAATTTTGCATCTTAATTGAGTTATTTTTACATGTCATTAGTTTGTCTTAATTTTTACAGCTTATTAATATGTTTTATGCATTTTTAATGAGTCAAATCTCATTACATGTTTTAATGTGTCTTGTCCAAACTAAATTATATGTGCAGATTTTTAGTGCCGAATTAATGTGTTTAACTTGTCAAAGTTTTATTTTAATTATGTTCAGCTAATATTACATTAATTTGAGCTCATTCATGTTTTATTTAGGTTGGCCGAATGTGGATGGAGCATTTAAGCTTGGTGCATGCACAATAGATTCAATGAACCTGGAGATACATGCATCAAATTGGTGAGCTGAATTTGGCATTCCTAGGTGACTATTCAGTCAAGAGAGCTAATGTTTCCAACTCCAAAGCTGTCAATTAATCCTTTCACATTTGCTGGATGCATATTGGCTTTTCGGTTCCATGTGTTCACACTCCATGACTCTTCAATGTTGAGCTTTCACACTTGAATTGGCTGCTCATTACCCTCTTAATTGCTGGTCACTTTTCAGCCAAAAGTTGCAACATAAATGAGCTAATTTATGCCCATTGGCCGAACCTAGCTATCCATGCATCATCCAAGTTTTTCCAAGTCCAATGCTTCATCTAGAAGGTGTCTAATGGAGCTCCATGTTCAGCCGAATCTAGCTAGTTCATTTAAGTGATTCATTTGCTTAATTTTTAAGGAATGTAAGTGACCATTCGGCTAGCTTAGGTGTTGCTTATAAATAGCTGAAATTTTACTTAGTAAAGAACCTTTTGACATTTTTAAGTAACGAATTGCTGCCAAATTTGTGAGGCATTTTCTCTCAAATTTCGTTCGGGACCCGTAAGACTTATCTAGCTTCTAGTGGCGTCTTTCCGAGTCTTTCTTTCGAACTTATCACTCCCTAAACCCGAGTGTGGCGTTCACCTTTGATACCTTTGGTTCATACTTTACTAAGTATCGGGTCAAGGTCCTTATCAACCATTTCCAACTCAATTTGGTCCTATAAGTTTCGGGTCGACACTTTTCTTTAGTGTTGGTTCACTCTTGACCTTTTTGAACCCTTACCATTTCGTACCAATTCCCAAATACCAAAACGTACCAAAACCAAACACCATTTCTTAATTAATCCTAAACCGAACTCGACCATTCTAGTCATACCATTTCGACTTAAACCAAATCCATATCCAACTTTGCACGGACTTACTTTACTTCTTTGAACTCAAATATATTCTATCTTCTTCTGGTCTAATATACTTCTTCGTTTACGATCGGGAACTAAACGACTCGGGTTCAACTACTAAACCGAGGTCGTATCATCAAGATTCCTTATTAACACTTATTTCTATTCTCTATTTGATTCTTTACTGTTTTGGGGATTTTATTTCAGATCTGAAAATTCAAAAATCTAATCTTTTAATTTTCTGTTTCGTTTCAGATCTAATTGTTTAGGGTTTTCGTAGGAGTTTCTCGTGACTTGGCAACTCGATCTTGGTCCGCGCGCAACCCTTTATCATTCCCGATCTCCAAAAATCACGAAATTAAATTTGGAGTGTCCTTATATATTGAATTTTTGATCTGCAAATTTTGGGCACCAAATTCAACCCGCTGAATCTTTTTTTTAAATTTTTATTGAATTTCGTATTTTTTGATTTTTTTGACTTTTTTGACTGATTTTTTGCGGGAATAATTTTTTTATATTCAATCACAGTGCCAAAAACATGTATGTAAAATTTCAGATCAATCGAACAACGTTTACCCACTCAAATGAATTTTTTTTGAATAATTTCTTTGGGTAAAACTGCTGTTTATGCTTTAAAAAAATAGAGATCAGTTTAGAAATCAACCAAGAACACCCAAAACGCCCAAAATCTGATACCAAATGATAGAGGAATGCACGCGGACCAAGATCGAGTTGCCAAGTCACGAGAAACTCCTACGAAAGCTCTAAACGAACAGATCTGAAATCAAACAAAGAACAAGATTAAATCTGGAAAATTAAAATCTGGAATAAGAACCCTAAAAATCAGCAAGATCTAATCAAGGAACGAAACACTTATGAAAGAGGTTTCTTGAAACCAAGAACACGAAATTGATTCCCAATAATGAACTCCACAAGCCGAATCTGCCAAGAACACCAAAATAGTAAGTAGATTGAAACAATCATATTTTTAATTGGAAGATTAGGGATTTGGACGGCAAAAAAAAAAGAAAAGAAAGAAATAGGTGAAATTGAACAGTTCAAGAAGTGAATTTAAGTTGCGATTCGGTCCAATTGAACACCCAATATGAATTGCCCAAATTTCAGCAGCCGAATTTCACCCAACAAGACGAAATAGAAAACGGCAAGAACCCTAAATTTTGGGGAATTTTGAGTCGATTATACGTGGCCAATAAAAGAACCGATTAAATGAAGAGTTCTTGGAGTTTGAATCAAGGCTGAAACACAAACAAGAACAGAAATATTAGATGATGAATCAGCACAAGTAGTGATACGAGCACGCCCCGCGAACTTCATCGAGCAAGTCTGTCAAGCCGAGCATTGACATGTTGGCAAGCTGATCCCAGCTCGTTTCCAGCTCCACGAGCTCCGTCTAGCTCAAATCCAGCTTAGGAGTTTAGCCTCAGCTCAACTTTAGCTCACGAGCTAAAACTTAGCTCATTTTAGTTTAAACTCGTTTTGTCTTTAATACATTAAATAAAATTTGCACATATTTATTTAAGCATTAAACTTGTCTTATATTAATATTTGTTATTAATATATCATTGTCATTATATAAATTGATTATGTTCACATAGCCGAATTAATGCATGACATTAATGTGTTCACATCATGCCGAATTTATGAGTGTTCATGAGATGTCTTAATGACTTGTTTATTTCATGTAGGTACATTCCTTTGGACGGTACAATGTATGAATGAAGAAACATCTCTTTTGGGCATTCCACACTCATGAATGAAGAAGTATTAAATGCTGGTGCATGTACGGCTGGATGCAATGTTTCTACAAATTCATGCATGTGTCGAATGCATGTATGGACATTAAAGGCTAGTCATGAATGGATCAAATGCATGGGATGATAGAATGCATGAATGGCTTAAGTGCATGTATGGTGGCTGTCTCTTAACTTTCCAAGGCACTTATTCGGCCAAGAAGTAGCTGCTAACTAATTCTATGTTGACCATAGAGCTCCTTGAACATGTTCACACTTTGAATTGACCTATAGGCTACTACACATGCATGGATGGGTTCAAGAACGTCCAAGGGAAGGAATTAACTCAATAATTCAACACATTGATTGAATTAAGTGCATGCACAAAGGGGAGAACGAATTTACTAGGTTCATGCTACCATTTATGAACTTACATGCCATTAAAGTGTTTAATTATGAAGATACATGGTCCATACAAGTGCATGAACGTCCCAAGGAGATGAATGCAACCTTTTGGTGCACATACAAGTCACTTGAAGCCTTTCTTTATGACTAAGCATTCATGCACAAACTAAGGGGGAAGAAAGTGTCCATTCAGCTAGTGCATGAATCTGCCGAATTTATGAACTCTTTTAATACATTAGTGTGAACGTTTTTTATTGTGTGAACACCTAGATGCCGAATTTGAATGGTCATCTATGTGCCTATAATATTTGTTTTCTTTCATTTGTAAAGGACTTTTGACTTTTGATCATTTGAATGAACTTTGTTCAAAGAGTGAGTTTTCTCCTCTCTAAATTCGTACGAGTTTCGATCTGACTTATCTAGCATGCTAGTGGCGTCTATCGTTCTCTTTTGAACTTATCACCTTGCTTTGGTGTGGCGTTCAACCTTCTACAATTCTGCAATCCCACCTTGAACCGAATAGAAATCGGGGTGACACTTTTAGTGTTGAATCGTTTCTGGTGTTTAGCTCATTTATCCATTCCACCGACTATCCTAGATTTTACCCAACTATAATATCTTTTTACAAACCGAGCCTTCATTTATCAACTATCCATTTTTCTTATTTTTATACTTAAATTGAGCCTACTACCCTTATAAATTTACCATCACCTTAGCCACCTTTAAAACCATTTGAAAGCTTCCGCATCTTTAGCCTTATTTCATCCTATTTCCGATAACTCAACTATTCCTCGTCGACGATCGGGCAATCAGTGAATCGACTCAATCAACCGAGCCGGATCACATCATTTGGTATCAGAGCTACTAAACGAGGAATGCCGACGTTCGTACCAAGCTCGGAGTAGGTTCGTAACGAAAAAGTCAAAAAAAAGGAAGTCAAAAAAAAAATTTTTTGAGTTGGAATTTATTTTTTCTTT